>NC_137798.1:70094719-70247219 GCF_963383645.1 Muscardinus avellanarius
AGTCAAAGCCCAAAACTTCTAAAGAATAAATTAAAAAGACAGCTTCTTTAACAGAGATATTTAAGGTTGAATTAGACAATAACTCTTATTTAAAATAATAAATTAACCAGGGTCTCCATTCTGACACTAAGGCAAAATGTGTTCCAAGACACAATTTGGAAGGAAGTCATTGCTGAGAAATGTGACAGATTCCCTAGCCTCTTGCTTACCATAGCAAGAATATTTTTGCCTAAAACCCTGTAGTTCCTTTTTTTCTTTTGACACTAGAAATAGAACTCAGGGCCTCAAGCATGCTAGGCACACAATCTACCACTGAGCCACACCCCCAGCCTGCCAAGTTCCTTTTATTTTGGAGGAACATAATCTGGAACATTTATTTTCTCCAAAGAAATACTCTTTGTTGAGCTGGGCGTAGTGGCGCACACTTTTAATCCCTGCATTCGGGAGGCTGAGACCAGAGGATCATGGTTCGCGGACAGCCTCAGCTACTTAGTGAGGCCCTCTCAACTCAGTGAGACCCTGTTTCAAAATAAAGACTAAAAAATAGGGCAGGGGGTGTAGTTCGGAGGTTGAATGCCTCTGGGTTCCATCCTTAGCTCGCAAAACAAAACAAAACAAAACAAAACAAAAACAACTCTTTGTTGCCGAACACAGTGGCGACACCTGTAATCCCAGTACTTGGGAGGCTGAGGCAGGAGGATCACAGGTTGGAGAACAGCCTCAACAAGTAGTAAGACCCTCATCAACCTAGCAAGACCTTATTTTAAAGTAAAAAATAAAATAGGGCTGGGAGTGCAGCACAGAGATAGAGTATACCTGGGTTCAATCCCACACAACACACACACACACACACACTTTGTCTTCTCCTTATGACAAAACTAAGGCTTCTGGAAGAAGATGGCTCTCTGAAGCTTTGTGGAATTCAGAAGGGAGAAAAAAGTGACTCCAGGGCTCACATCTTGAAGCAGCTCATCTAATCAGAATGGAAACACAGTCATACATTTTTTGGTCAACAGTGGACTGCCTCTGCAAGGGTGGGCTCATAACATTATAATGGAGCTGAAAAGTCTCTACCACCTAATAGCATTATGGTGCTGTGAGGTCATAAGACAATGACCACTCACATGTTTGTGGTGATGATGGTGTAAATAAACCTGTTGTGCTGCCAGTAGGATAGAACCTATAATTATGTACAGTATATGACATTTATGTATGTATAGCATATTATATTAGAGAATGGTAATAAATGACTGTTGCTGGTTTATGTGTTTACTATGTTATATGATTTCTTTTTTTTTTGTACTGGAGATTGAATCCAGGGGTCTTCTACCTCTGAGCCACAGGCCTAGTCCTTTGTATCATTTCATTGCATTTCATTGCATTTCATTTCATTTCATTTCATTTCATTTCATTTCATTTCATTTTTGCAGTACCAGGGATGGAACCCAAGGGGCATTCTACCTCTGAGCTACACCCCCAGCCCTATTTTTTATTCTTTATTTTATTTATTTATTTATTTTGCGAGTCTGAGGATGGAACCCAGGGGCATTTGACCTCCGAGCTACACCCCCTGCCCTATTTTTTATTCTTTATTTTGAAACCGGGTCTCACTGATTTGCAAAGGACCTCACTAAGTAGCTGAGGCTGGCCGCGAACCGTGATCCTCCAGGTCTCAGCCTCCCGAATGCTGGGATTACGAGTGTGCGCCACCACGCCCAGTTTATTCTTTATTTTAAAACAGAGTCTCACTGATTTGCAAAGGACCTCACTAAGTAGCTGAGGCTGGCCGTGAACTGCAATCCTCCTGTCTCAGCCTCCCGAATGCTGGGATTACAAATGTGTGCCACCATGTCCCACATTTTTTTTTAAATTTTAAAACAGAGTGTTGCTAAATTGTTTCCCCCTAAGTTGCTGAGGCTGGCCTCAAACCTGTGATTTTTCTCTCTCAGCCTCCCAAACACTGGGCGTGCACCATCACACCTATCATTTTATATATTTACACACACACACACACACACACACACACACACACACACATTTTGGTGCTAGGGATTGAACTCAGGGGCCTTCTACCTCTGAGCTATACCCCCAGGTCCAATTTTTTAATTTTTATTTTGAAACAGGGTCTCACTAGGTTGATGATAATAAGTAATGGTTGCTGATTTATATGTTTAAACACTACTTGCTGAGGCTGTTTCCAAACCTCTGATCCTTCTGTCTCAGCCTCCCAAGCACTGGGATTACAAACATGCAGTACCATGCCCAACTCTATACTATACCTTTTATCATCATCATTATTATTATTATTATTATTATTAATTATTATTATTATTTTGGTGGTACTGGGGGTGGAACCCAGAGGCTTTCTACCTCCGGGCTATACTCCCAGACCTTTTTTATATTTTATTTGGAAACAGGGTCTCACTAAGTTGCTGAAAGCCTCACTAAGTAGCTGAGGCTGGCTTCAAACCCGTGCGATCCTCCTGTTTCAGCCTCTTAAGCGTGGGGATTACAAGCATGCGCCACCATGCCCGGCTTTTTATCATTATTTTAGAGTTTTCTCTTCTACTTATATAAAAAATGTTCACTAAAATAGCATGCTGAATTATGGTCTACAGTGCTCCTGATTGTGTCAGGAGGCCATGAGCGTGTCTGACCACTACCATCGCGATTTCTGTAAGCGCACCCCATTATGTTCACCAAGGACAAAATGCCGAAGGGTGTATTCCTAATAATATTTATTTGTCCTCAAGTGACACATGGCAGCAGTTCCAGGTGAGGGGCCGCATGTTCCGATTCCATCGGAATTCCACTCCCCTCCTCAAGCCATAGTCTCCCACACCACAAAGGAGAGAATTTGCCCCAGATAATGGAGATTTGGGGATAAAATGGGATCATATTTGCAGCAATATTTTGTTTTGGGGCCCTTTTCATTGAGGAATAATTTATATAGAGTAAAATTTAGGGTACATTTGTGCCAATTTTGAAAAATGCATACCTGTACAACCTAGCACCACAATGGAGATACAGAACGGTCCCATCAGCCCCTAAAAAACTCCTGTGCCCTTTTTTTTTTTTTTTTTTTTTTTGGTGGTACAGGCAGGCTTGCTTTGAACCTGCCTGATCCTCCTGTCTCCACCTCCCAAACGCAGGGATTACAAGCATGGGTCACCACTCCCGGCCTCCTGTGCCCTTTTAATTAACCCCTCATTGCACTCCCAGCCCTCAAAGATCACCATTAATCTATCTACTGCATAATTTTCTCTGTTATAGAATGATAAATTGTGTGTGTGTGTGTGTGTGTGTGTATGTGTGTGTGTGTGTTACTAGGGAATTGAACTCAGAAGCAGTATACCTCTGAGCTACACCCCCCAACCCTATTTTATTTTTATTTTGAAATAGAATTTTGCTAGGTAGAAGAGAGTCTCACTAGTTACTGAGAGTGTCCTGGAATTTTCAATTTTCCTGTCTCAGCCTCCCAAGTACTGGTATTACATACAAGCTTGCACCACCGCACCCGGCTTAGAATGATCAATTTTTTTCAGGGCTGGGAATTGAACCCAGGGCCTCATGCATGCTGGACAGTTCTCAACCACTGAGCGCAGCCAGCAAATTTTTAAATAATAGTAATAATGAGCCAGGTATGTTGCATGCTTGTAATCCCAGTACTTGAGAGGCTGAGACAGAAGGATCACAGGTTTGTGGCCAACCTCAGCAACTTAGTGAGACCCTGTTTCAAAATAAAATAATAAGCTGGGCGTGGTGGCACACGCTTGTAATCCCAGCATTCGGGAGGCTGAGACCTGGAGGATCGCGGTTCGTGGCCAGCCTCAGCTACTTAGTGAGGCCCTCTGCAACTCAGTGAGACCCGGTTTCAAAATAAAGAATAAAAAATAGGGCAGGGGGTGTAGCCCGGAGGTCAAATGCCCCTGAGTTCCATCCCCAGACCCGCAAAAAAAAAAAAAAAAAAAAAAAAAAAAGAATAAAATAGGGATGGGAGTGTAGTTCAGAGGTAGAATGTCCCTGTGTTCCAACCTCAGTACTACAAAAAAAAAAAAAAAAAAAGACCAGCCTTAGCACCTTAGTGAGACTCTCAGCAATCTAGCAAGACCCTGTTTCAAAACAAAGTATATATATATATAACAGGCATGGCGGTGCTTGTTTGTAATCCCAGTACTTCGGAGACTGAGACAGGAGGATTGCAGTTTATGGCCAGCCTCAGCTACTTAGTGAGACCCTCCACAACTTAGTGAGACCCTATTTCAAAATAAAGAATAAAAAAAAGGCTGGGGGTATAGCTTGTAGGTAGAGTGCCCCTGGATTCACTCCCCAGTATCACACACACACACACACACAAAAAAAAAAAAAAAAAAAAGAAAGAGAAAGAAAGAAAGAAAAAGAAAAAAGGACTGGGGGTATAGCTTGGAGATGGCATGTCCCTAGGTTCAATCCCTAGTAACATACATACACACATACACACACACACGCACACACACATGAATGGATGAATGTATAAATGAATGAATGAATAAAAATAATAATAGCCAGGTGTGGTGGTGCATGCTTGTAATCCCAGCACTCCGGAGGCTGAGACCTGGAGGATCGCGGTTCATGGACAGTCTCTTCTACTTAGTGAGGCTCTCTGCAACTCAGTGAGACCCAGTTTCAAAATAAAGAATAAAAAATAGGGCAGGAGCTGTAGCTCGGAGGCCGAATGCCCCTGGGTTCCATCCCCAGACCCCCCCCCCACACACAAATAATAAAACTCATAGTGATAGCCACACTACCGAATGCTTTCTGGGCCCCAGGTGGTGCACTAGGTGCTCCATCATGCTCCAGAAACTGTCCAGTGAAGAAGAAATTGAGGGTGTTGGGCAAGGCCAACCCACCTGCCCAATGTCACATAGCTGGAAGGTGGCGGAACCAGGAGCTGAGCCCCAGTGTCTTTGGAACAGAAAAAAGTGCTCTTCACAGCACAGCTGCCTTGGATTCGGAACATAATAAAGGACTCCAGAATGTGAAGGGCCCTTAGACATGACCTAGTCACATGACCCTCAGCCACTCCCTGTGGTCGACCACAGCATAGCTGCTGTTAGCTCTGCCAAGTCGCTAAGCTCCTCGTCCACTCCAGTCTGTAGAATAGCGGGTTGGAGGACCCAGGCTCGTGAATTCCTTTTTGTGAATGGAGACCCTTTTGTGGTCGGCACAGTCTGAAGCCCGTGCACTTGACTGTGGGGCAGCTCAAGGGCTGGTGAAGGGCAGCTCCTGTGAAGTAGGCACTTGGGTGTCTAGAGCTCAGGTGCTCTTGCTGGGGAGGGTTGGGAGAATGCCACGGAAGCCGGAAGCCGTCATACAACTTTCCAAAGTCCAGCTGTCGCTTCCAGCTGCCAACGGCAAACCTCGTGCTTCTGGCATTGCACTCCGGGCTTGGTAGGGATGGCAGAGCCTGGCACAGTGTGTCTCCTGGCTGAAGCCAACATAGCCATTCCTCCCTCTTCCTTCCCATCACAGCCAGTGGCTCATGCGACCTTGAATGATCTCTCAAGGGTCAGAACTATTTCTGCTCTAAGCACATTGATTAAAATAAGGAAATAAATAGGAATTATAATGTGTGGATAGTTCTATATTTTTAGAAATATTTTCTTCTAGGCCACAATCAGCCCCCCTTCTAACCCCTGGGGCAAAATTATAGGGCAAAATGCTGCAGCAATTCAAGAGAATGAGAGGAAATTTGAAATAGGAGGAGAAACTGACCTGGCTGGTTTGGTAACAGGTCCAAAGAACACAACGTCCTTTGGACACTGATAGCTGCTGGAATGCCTGTTCTCGGTCAGGCCGACCCTCTGGCCCGTGGACTCATGGCAAGTGGAGATGGTCACAGGGTTTACGGAAAGCCCACTCCATCCCTGACAGTGAGCTGTGCTGAGCAGGTTTCTTATCTAATGGTGAAAAGAGGATGATGGTAGAAAGTGATACAGATGGAGCTGGCCACAAAACAATCCCTATCATGGCATCGTGTGTATGTACTTTTACAAATATAATGGGTTGGTATAAAAACATCTGGAAGCCTATTTACAAACTGCCAATAAAAGTGGAATTGAAGGCAAAGAGGGGATTTTCATTCTTTAGAGTGTCTAGTTCCATGGTATTTGAATTTTTCCTAAAGAAAATGCATTATCTTTTCCCCAAATACCTTTTATATTAATTATAATATCATTTTAATCAACATATAACTTGCACACATTTGTAGGACACAGTATGATAATTCAATACATGTGTACAGTGCACACAAAGATCAAATCAAGGTAATTAGTACTTCATCTCCTCATACTTTTTTATTTTTATTTTTTGCAGTTCTGGGGATTGAACCCAGAGCCCTGCACATGCTAGGCAGGTTCTCTGCCACTGGGCTACATCTGTATCTCTTTCTTTAATTTTAATCTTGGGACAGTGTCTTGCTATGCTGCCCAGGCTGGTCTTGAACTTGTGATCCTCCTGCTTCCTTCCTAAGTGGCTTGGATTACAGGCATGTGCCATCATCAAACATTTATTTCTATGTGTCGGGAACTTTTGTACACTTCTTCTAGCTAATATCTTCTTTTGGGGGGTGGGAGAGGGACTGGGGATTGAAGCCAGAGGAATTCCACCACTGAACTAAAACCCTAGCCCTTTTCATTTTGTTTGTTTGTTTGTTGACAGTCTCACTATATTGCTGAGACTGGCCTAGAACCTGTGATCCTCATATCTCAGCCTCCCAAGTACTGGGATTATAGGCATGTGCCACCACACCTGGCTATTAATATCATTTTTAAAGTCAGGTTCATTGAAGTAACATTTACATGTAGTAAAAGTACCTTAATAAAAGAGTATATTAGATGAGTCTTGAGAAATAGATCAGTCATGTAACCACCAGCACAAGCAAGATATTAAATATTTCTGGGCCAGGTGTGGTGGTACACACCTATAATCTCAGTATTTGAGAGGCTGAGACAGGAGGATCACAGGTTCAAGGCCAGCCTCAGCAACTTAGTGAGACCCTGTTTGTTTGTTTGTTTGTTTATTTATTGGTACTTGGGTTGGAACCCAGGGGCTTTTCTACCTCCGGGATATACCCTCAGACCTATTTTATATTTTATTTGGAAACAGAGTCTCACTAAATTGCTAAGAGCCTCACTAAGTAGCTGAGGCTGCTTCAAACCTGTGTGATCCTCCTGTCTCCGCCTTCCAAGTGCTGGGATTATAAATGTGTGCCACCACACCCGGCCAGATCCTTTTTTTTTTTTTAATTAATTAATTATTTTTCGTGGTACTGGGGATGGAACCCTTCTACCTTCGGGCTACACTCCCAGACCTATTTTATATTTTATTTGGAAACGTGGTCTCTTAAGCCAGCGGGGCTGGCTTCGAACCTGCGTAATCCTCCTGTCTCAGCCTCCCAGGCGTGAGGATTACAAGCGTGCACCACCACGCCCAGCCAGACCCTGTTTTAAAATAAAATAAAAGCTGGGCGTGGTGGTGCACACTTGTAATCCAAGCATTTGGGAGGCTGAGACCCAAGGAACGCGGTTCCCAGACAGCCTCAGCTATTTAGTGAGGCCTTCAGCAACTTAGTGAGACCCTGTCTCAAAATAAAGAATAAAAAATAGGGCAGAGGGTGTAACTCGGAGGCCAAATGTCCTTGGGTACCATCCCCAGACCTGCAAATAAAATAAGGCTGGGAGTGAGCTCAGAAGTAGAAATCCCCTGGGTTTGATCCCCAGTTACCCCCCCCCTCCACAATCACATCCGCATCCACACTTTCATCACCTCAGAAAGTTTGTTTCTACCTCTTTGCAGTCGGTTTCCGCCCCACTTCTACCCCAGGTAGCCAGGGAGCTGATGTCTGTTTCTATTGTTTAGTCTTTTTCGGACCATCACTTTATTGGAATTTTTTTTTTTTTTTTTTTCTTTTTTGCGGGTCTGGGGATGCAACACAGGGGCATTCTACCTCTGAGCTACACCCCCAGCCCTATTTCTTGTTCTCTATTTTGAGACAGGGTGTCACTGAGTTGCAAAGGGCCTCACTAAGTAGCTGAGGTTGTCCGCAAATTGAAATCCTCTGGTCTCAGCCTCCGAATGCTGCGATTACAAGCATGAGCCATGAGCCATCACGTCCAGCCCACTTTAATGCAATACGGACTTCTATAGAAGTCCGTAGCGTTCTGCATCTGAATTTTTTTTTTTTTTTTTTTTTTTTTTTGCGGGTCTGGGGATGGAACCCAGGGGCATCCAACCTCCGAGCTATACCCCTTGCCCTGTTTTTTATTTTTATTTTTTTATTTTTTATTCTTTATTTTGAAACCTGGTCTCACTAAGACCCGATTTTATATTCTATTTGGAAACATGGTCTCTTAAGCCAGCGAGGGCCTCACTAAGTAGCTGAGGCTATCTGCGGAGTGTGATCCTCCGGTCTCAGCCTCCCAAGTGCTGGGATTATAAGCCTGCGCCACCGTGCCCGGCTTGCATCTGACTTCTTTCACATAGCACATTGCTGTGTAGATTAACCCCTCTTGTTATTTGTGGTCACTTATTCCTTTTTTACTGCTGAGATCTATCATAATTTATACATTCACCAATGCAGCACTTATTTTCTCTTTCTCAATGATAAAGCTGCTGTAAACATTTGTGTACAAGTCTGCGTAGACATGAGTTCTCTGTAAATACCTAGAATATGCTAAGTGTATATTTATCTTGATAGGAAGCCTCCAGCCTTCTGGAATGGCTGCGTAATCTTGTGTTCTCATCACGACTGCTGTAGTTGCTCCACATTGTCACCGTCTTGGCTGTATTTGAGATGTGAGTCATTTTAGCAGGTGTGCAGTGTCATATCATTAAGGTGTTAATTTGTACTTCTCTAATGACTAATGATGTTGAACATCTTTGTGTGCTTATTGGCTGTCTGTATATTATTTGGTGACGTGTCTTCAAATGTTTGTCCATTAGAAAATTAGGTTGTTTTTCTATTATTCAATTATAAAAGCCAGGCGTGGCAGTGCACGTTTGTAATTCCAGTATTTGGGAGGCTGAGACTGGAGGATTGTGGTTCGCGGACAGCCTCAGCTACTTAGTGAGATCCTGTCTCAAAATGAAGAATAAAAATTAGGGGTGTATTCACTTCGAGTTGAGGAGATAGAAAGGAAATAGGCAGATAGGGAAAAGGCCTCAGTAGAAAAAAGTTAATTTCCTGAGTAGAAAAAAGTTAATTTCCTGAGTTTCCAGAGGGGCAACAAATACCTGAAATTCCAAAGGCTCAGAGATAAGAAGGCCAGAGCTTCACAAAGCCATCTGCTTACTAATCAACAAACCCAGGAGCCAGCACAGAGCAAGTCTGGCATTCCGGAAAGGAGACCCTTCAAAGGACTTGCAAATACCCTAT
Organism: Muscardinus avellanarius; assembly: GCF_963383645.1. NCBI lineage: Eukaryota > Metazoa > Chordata > Mammalia > Rodentia > Gliridae > Muscardinus > Muscardinus avellanarius. Next base: position 70,104,135 of record NC_137798.1, read on the forward strand.
GCAAATCCTGAGAGCTGCTTCCCAGAATTCTCAAAAGTCACCCTATCCAAAAGTGGACTTGCAAGTGGTCAGGCCTTTGTCTGATGGGACTGCAAATTGGGACTTTCCCTCTCTGGACTCCCTCCCCTTTTGGGGAGCTGTTCTCTCTCTCTCGAGGTCGTGTTGGCCCTGAGAGAAGGCAGAGTGCATCTGAGGGCACGTGGCTCGGGCGACTCTCGAGTAGTGACCTGAAGGCCTCTGCTGGACATCAAGGCTGACCAGGCCCCTAGGGGTGACCTGTACCTCTTTTCTGGCAGATCGCGTGGACTCTGGGAGAAAGTAGTTTGCAACTGATGGGCACTTGGCTCGGGCGACACTCGGGTAGTGACCCTGAAGGCAGCTACTGGACCCCGGAGTTCTGGCCACTTTTCTCTACTCCCGTCTGGCAGATTGCGCGGACTCTGGAAGAATGCAGCCTGCACCTGAAGGCAATTCGACGTGGGGTACTCTCAAGTATTGTCCTGAAGGCAGCTGCTGGACCCAGAGTTCCAGCCCCTTTGGGGGTGTTCAGCCACCCTTCCCCCATTCCCTGCTGCTTCCAATAAACCTTTTACTCCCCTTCCTGAGGTCTGCAGGTGTCATTCTTCGCTCACCATAGACAAGAACTCGTCCGGTTTCCTCTCAAGAAACCCCTGTTTCAGAGTCACCCCCCTAGCCGGGTGTGGTGGCGCACACTTGTAATCCCCGCGCTTGGGAGGCTGAGACAGGAGAATCACACAAGTTCGAAGCCAGCTTCAGCTACTTAGTGAGACCCTGTTTCCAAATAAAAAAAAAAAAAAAAGTCGATTACCAGAGTCACCCCCCCCTGCCATTTTGGCATGGGGCTGTATTTCTATTTTCTGTATTTCTATCTTTTAATAAACTTCTTTAAATCTTCAAAAATAAAATTAGGGCAGGGGGTGTAGCTCAGAGATCGAATGTCCTTGGGTTCCATCCCCAGCCCTGCTAAAAAAAAATTATAAGAGGTTTCTTTTTGGGGGGGTGGATACTGGGGGTTAAACCCAGAGACTCAGAGCCATTCTGACTCTAAGCTATACCCGAGCCATATTTTGTTTTTTATTTTGAAAGAAGGTCGTGCTGAGTTGCTGAGAACCTGTGACTCTATTAAGTAAGCCTCCCAAGTATTAGGATTATAGGTATGCACTACCATGCCTGGCAAATGTGTGTGTGTGTGTGTGTGTGTGTGTGTGTGTGCACGTGCGTGATACTGGAGATTGAACCCAGGGACATTCTACTTCTGAGCTTTTTTTTTTTTTTTTTTTGTGTGTGTGTGTGTGGTACTGGAGATTGAACCCAGAGACATTCTACTTCAAGCTCTACCCCCAGCCTGACTTTCTTTTCTTTTCTTTTCTTTTTTTTTTTTTTTGGTGGTACTGGGGGTGGAATCCAGAGGCTTTCTACCTCCGGGCTATACTCCCAGACCTTTTTTTATATTTTATTTGGAAACAGGGTCTCACTAAGTTGCTGAAAGCCTCACTAAGTAGTGTGTGATCCTCCTATCTCAGCCTCCTAAGCGCAGGGATTACAAGTGTGCGCCACCACGCCCGGCTGACTTTATTTCTTATTTGGACAAGGTCTCACTAGGTTGCTGAGAGCCTTTCTAAATTGTCAAGGCTGGCTTTGAACTAGTGATCCTTCTGTCTGTCTCCCAAGCACTGGGATTACAGGCTTGTGCCACCATATTCAGGTCCTATTTTTCATTTTGAAACAGGTTCTCATGATGTTTTAGAGGGCCTCGCTAAGATGCTGAAGCTGCCCTCAAACCTTTGATCTGCTGTCTCAGCCTCCTAAATACTGGGATTACAAGTGTGAACTACCACACCTGGCCTGGCAAGAGTTTTTAACATCTTCTGAATGCAAGTTCTTTGTCAAAGATGTGTTTGGGCAAATATTGTCTCCCATTTTATGACTTGTTAAACAATGTGTGTGTGTGTGTGTGTGTGTGTGTGTGTGTGTGTGTGTATGTTACAGGATTGAACCCAAGGATGTTCTAACTCTGAGCTACACCCCCAGTCCTTATTTAAAAATTTTTTTTTTTTTTTTTTGCCTTGAAACAGGGTCTTTCTAGATTGCTGAGGTTGGTCTTGAACTTGTGACCCTCCTATCTCAGACTCCCAAGTATTGGGATTATAGGCATGCACCTCTGTGCTGCTCTGCTCCGCTCTCCTCCTCTTCTTCTCCCCTCTCCCCCCTTCACCCTCTTTCTTTTTCTTCTTCCTGGAGATTGAACACAGAGGCATTCTACCTCTGAGATACACCTCTAGCCCAATTTTATTTCTGATTTGGAAACAGTCTTACTAGGTTGCTGAGAGCCTTGCTAAATTGCCAAGGCTGACTTTGAACCTGTGATCCTCCTGTCTTAGCCTCCAAGTACTAGAATTACAAATGTGTGCCACTATGTCTAGCTCCAATTAATTTTTTTCAATGTTGAACCAACTTTACATTTCTAGGATTAAACTCTACTTGGTCTTTATATATTATGTTTTATATATATTGCTGGATTTGACTTACTAATATTTTTAAAAAATTATCACGTTTAGGTTCATAAGATATTGATTTATAATATTATCTTGTAATGTCTTTTTCTGACTTTGGTATCAGAATAGTAAGGGGAAAACATTCTCTCCTCATATTTTCTGAAAAAATTTGCATAAAATTAAAACAATTTCTCTCTTATGCTTTCCCTCATCTTTTTAACTGGGATATTTCTTTTTTTTTTTTTTTTGCGGGAATGGGGATGGAACCCAGGGGCATTCTACCTCCGAGCTACACCCCCTGCCCCATTTTTTTATTCTTTTTTTTTTTGTGGGCCTGAGGATGGAACCCAGGGGCACTTGACCTCTGAGTCAGACCCCCTGCCCTATTTTTATTCTTTATTTTGAAACAGGGTCTCACTAAGTTGCCAAGGGCCTCACTAAGTGTACCAGTATTGGGAATGGCTTAGGAAGATTTGAGAAAGCTCTGATTATTAATATATTTCAAAACTAATTGTGTCAAAATGGCAGCAGACTTGGGTAAAGAAAGGACTTGATTTCTGCCTAAAAGCAGGCAGCTATTCCAATGTAAATTAACCTAGCTAAAAGTAATTAACAAGTCAATAGAGGAGAGCTAGGGTTTCCCCTTTCTTAAAGACAGATGTATAAGATAGTCTAGGGAGGATGGAGCAGAGGGTTGACCTTCGACCTTCAAGAAAGGAAACACCTTGCCACACCTTGCTGGGGGAGGTATCTTACAGGGCCGTTCACTAAGTCAGAATTATGTAAACAAGATGGAGGTCATGGGTATAAACGTGCTGTATCTTGGGGGTGGTGAATTGGCTTGGACCACCCTCCCCCCATGCCAGAATGGCATGGGGCTGTAACTATTTTCTGTATTTCTATCTTTTTAATAAACTTCTTTAAGTCGTCAGCAAGTGTTCGAGCTATGTATACTTATCCTTAGCTCTGGACAAGAACCCACTTTTTTTTTTTCTGTTTTTGGTCGTTTTGGGTTTTGTTGTGGTTTGAGGGAAACTGTGTCTGGGACCCTAACAGGGGTCCCCAGGAACAGTTTCCCCACAACCATATTCTCTCAATCCGTGACATATTTGGCACCCACGTGGGGCCGACTTTGTTTCGGGTCATCCCACTGGTGTTTTGCTCTACGCTCTAGCTTTCCCTCTTTCTAAGGGCCCCAAACCGTATCTCTAAGTACCTGAGGCTGTCTGCAAACTGCGATCCTCCGGTTTCAGCCTCCCAAATGCTGGGATTACAAGCGTGTGCCACCACACCCGGCTTATTTTTTATTCTTTATTTGGAAACAGGGTCTCACTATTTGCCGAGGGCCTCACTAAGTGCCTGAGGCTGTCCAGGAACCTCAATCCTTGGGTCTCAGCCTCCCCAATGCTGGGATTACAAGTGTGCGCCACCACGCCTGGCTAGCTGGAATATTTCTATGTTCTTTAAATTTCTTCTAGCCAGGCCTGGTGGTGCACGCTTGTAATCCCCGCGCTTGGGAGGCTGAGACAGGAGGATCACACAGGTTTGAAGCCAGCCTCAGCTACTTAGTGAGGCTTTCAGTAACTTAGTGAGACCCTGTTTCCAAATAAAATATTAAAAAAGGTCTGGTAGTATAGCCTGGAGATATAATGCCTCTGGGTTCCACCCCTAGTACCACCAAAACAAAAAAAGTTTCTTCTAAAGAAAATGCAATTTTTTGACTTCCGGGAAGATGGCGACTGAGAAAAGCGGGGGCTTAAGAGCCCTGCTAACAACCAGTCTCCATTACCACAAAATCAGCGCCTTTCATAGCCAGAAAACACCATCACCAGAGAAACAAAAAAATCACCAGGCTCCAGAGAGAAAGTGGACTGTGAACAGAGCTCTGAGCCACAGAGAAGATAACCGGCCTCACGCCCGAGGACACGGCAGCAGCGCCATACTGCCGGCGGCAACGACGGCTACAGCAAGCCGAGGTGAGCCGCTGCAGAACAGCCAGGTGGGATTTCTCGCTGCAGGTAAAATCTAAAGCTCCCAGTGGCTGAGCTCAGCACACACTGCAGGGATTCAGAGTGGAAATCAAAACCAAGAAGAAATACGCCAGCCTCACGGCCGAGGGCGTAGCAGCGGTGCCATATTGCCACCGGCGGCAGCAGCAGAGAATTCACCGAGTCCAGTACAGCTACATCTGCGTACTCAAGAACAGTGAGTCAAATTGCGGGCCACAGAGGAGAAATCCCAGTACTGTACTTCCTGGGACTTGACCCAGTGGGGGAGTGGCGGTAGCAAAGATATCACACCATAGGAGAACGTGCAACCTGGCACCCCCCATAGTTTAAAGCAGCCTCTATCGACTCCCTGGGTTGGAGACTCTGTGATACAACCCAGTAAAGGAGTAGTGGGTCTGAGATACCACAGACTCGAAATCCAGAGCACCTTAAGTGAAGTCATAGTGACCCAAGGGAAGAACCCAGAGAAGGCACAAACTTCCGAAATCATGGGAAAGAGGAATAACAATGGAGCAATGAATGCCCACAACCCCACATCAGAACCCGATAAAACAGAAAATCAGAGATTTCTAGAAGATCAAATCAGGAAAATAACTGTAGAAATAATAGAGGTGCTTCGAAAAGAACTCAGAGAGAGCCAAAAAGAGATAAAGGATGCAATTAATGAAGTAAAGGCCTCAATTCAAAGCACAAACAACCGATTAGACCACATGGAGAACAAAATCTTGCTCTTTGAAGATGATAATTCCAAAAATGAACGCATAGTTTCTAAGCTAGAAAAAAATATGCAACAGCAGGAATCTGACATTGAAGAAATATGGGCCCATTTTAAGAGAGCTAACCTAAGAATAATTGGAATAGAGGAGGGAAAAGAAAGTGATACCAAAGGGATCAACAATCTCTTCAAGGAAGTAATAGCAGAAAATTTTCCAAACATAGAGCAAGAGGTTGATACAAAGGTCCAGGAAACTTATAGAACTCCCTTTAGACAGGATCAGAGAAGAGGATCCCCACGCCACATAATTGTCAAAATGACCAATGTGGAAGCCAAGCAGAGAATCTTAAAGGCAACAAAAGCAAAGGGCCAAGTGACATTCAGAGGCAAACCAATTAGAATCACTCCAGACTTCCCAAACCAAGTCATGAGAGCCAGAAGGGCTTGGAGTAACATATTCCAAACTCTGAAAGAAAACAACTTCCAGCCAAAAATTTCCTACCCAGCAAAACTTTCTATCAAATTAGATGGAGAAATAAGAAGCTTCCATGACAAACAGAAACTGAAGGAATTTATGTCTTCAAAACCAGCGCTAGAGAAAATACTCAAAGAGATTAACTACAAAGAAGAAATAGGTAACACACACCAGAACCAGAGAAACAAGAATTTCCATCCAACAGACAACTAAGATTGGTTATCTGTGGAGATTCGTTATTTATGTTAGTCTTTTACCTATCTCTAAATGGTATTGTTTGCCTTTATTGTTGTTAATTTTTAGGATTTCTAGTTGGAATATTAATATACCTTCAGATATAGCATTTGGAAATATTTTATCCCATTCTATTAGTAACTGTTAACTCTGTTTACATTGTCTTTGGATATACAATATTTTTTATTTTTTAGGGAGTTTGTATATTCTTCTGTTGCCTGTGCCATTGAAATCATATCCAAGAAATCACTGCCAATTTCAATGCTGTGAGGTTTTATGACCCAGATTTTCTCCTAAAAGTTTATAGTCTTAAGATTTATATTTAGGTCTTTTATCTATTTTGAGTTAATATTTGTATATGGGATTAGGTAAGGGTCCAACTTTATTCTTTTCCATGTAATTATTATGTTTCAACAATATTTAGTTAAAAGATTATTATTTCCACCACCAAATGTTCGTGGAAACCTTGTCAAAAATAACTTGATAATATAGGGAAGAATTTAGCTCTAGGCTTGTATTTAACTCCAATGGTTTATATATCTGCCTTTAGAATAGTACTACACTGTTTCAACTATTGTAGCTTTATATGGTTTGAAATCAGAAAATATATATCTTCTAGCTTTGTTCTTTTTCAAGATCGTTTTGGGTATCTAGAATCCATATTCCATATTAGGATAGTTTTTTCCTGAAAAATAAATATATAAATATATGATAGTTTCACCTAAAAAAATAGAAAAAAAATATTCTCTGGTAAAAAAGAAAGCAAAAAGAAATATTGAAATGTTATCTTTAAGTCATCAAAAGCTTGGTATCAGACAAATGAAACTGTTATGTGAGATTATCATTTTTAATTTTGGATAAATTGCTATAATACTAGATGTCAACCACTAAGCCAAGCATGCGAAGGAGGGATGGGGAGAGAATGGGGTGGGGATTGGGTGGGGGCTGACTGGGCGATGTGTGCATGTATGTCTACAAAAGGTTGTATCCCACTATGATGTATGAATACAGTGCACCAAAAAAAAAAATAAATAAATTTAAAAAAAAGAAAAAAAAAAAAGAAAATGCAATTTTTTTTTTATAGTGGTACTGGGGATGGAACCCAGGGTCCTTCTACCTCCAGGCTCCACTCCCAGACCTATTTTATATTTTATTTGGAAATAGGGTCAAGCCAGCTGAAGCTGGCTTCAAACCCGCGTGATACTCCTGTCTCAGCCTTCAAGCATGGGGTTACAAGCATGCGCCACCATGCCCAGCTTAAGAAAATACAATTTATTTATTTATTTATGTATTTATTTATGTATTTATTTATTTATGTATTTATTTATTTTTGCGGGTTTGGGGATGGAACCCAGGGGCATTTGACCTCCGAGCTACACCCCCTGCCCTATTTTATATTCTTTATTTTGAAACAGGGTCTCACTAGGTTGCAGAGGGCCTCACTAAATAGCTGAGGCTGTCCACAAACTGCGATCCTCTGGTCTCAGCCTTCCGGATGCTGGGATTACAAGCGTGAGCCACCACGCCCGGTAAGAAAATGCAATTTAGCTGGGCATGGTGGTGCACGCTTGTAATCCCCACACGCTTGGGAGGCGGAGACAGGAGGATCGCGCAGGTTCGAAGCCAGCTGCACTGTCTTAAGAGACCCTGTTTCCAAAAATATAAAAGTATAAAATAGGTCTGGGAGTGTAGCCCAGAGGTAGAAGGGCTTCCAGGAACCCCAGTACCACCAAAAAAAAAAAAAAAAAAAAAGCAATTTAAAAATATATATATTCTTGCCGGGCGTGGTGGCACATGCTTGTAATCCTAGCATTCGTGAGGCTGAGACCTGAGGATCACGATTCGGGACAGCCTCAGCTACTTAGTGAGGCCCTCTGCAACTCAGTGAGACCTGGTTTCAAAATAAAGAATAAAAAATAGGGCAGGTGGTGTAGCTCGGAGGTCAAATGCCCCTGGGTTCCATCCCCAGACCTGCAATAAATAAATAAATAAATAAATAAATAAATAAATAAATAAATAAAATATATATTCTTTTTTTGTGTGTGGTGGTGGGGATTGAACCCAGGGGCATTCTACCTCCAAGCTATGCCCCCAGCCTGTTTTTCTTTTTTTTGTTTTTTGTTTTTGGTGCTACTGGGGTTCCTGGAAACCCTTTTACCTCTGGGTTACACTCCCAGACCTATTTTATATTTTTACTTGGAAACAGGGTCTCTTAAACCAGAGAGGCTGGCTTCAAACCTGTACAATCCTCCTGTCTCCGCCTCCCATGAGCGGGGATTACAAGTGTGTGCCACCACTCATGGCATTTATTCTTTAGTTTTGAAACAGGGTCTCACTAAGTTGTGAAGGGCCTCACTAAGTAGTTAAGGCTGGCTGGGAACTGGAATCCTCCTGTCTCAGTCTCCAAAGTACTGGGATACAAGCATGTCCATCACGCCCGGCTTGCAATATTTTTTTATAAGTTTCAATTTTAAAATAATTTTATGCTTACCAAAAACATTGCAAAAATAATATAGAGTTCCTATATATCTTTTACCTAGTCTTATAATGTTAATATCTCACGTAGTGATATTACAATAAATGCAATAACCAAAACCAGTAAATTAACACTGACAAATTAACCAATCTAGAAGCCATAATTAAATTTTATACTTTTCCCCAAAATGACCTTTCTGACCCAGGATTTCACATTGCATTTAGTTATCTCCTTAGTTTCCTTCTAAGAGAGTCCACAAGTCTTCCTTCCTTCCTTCCTTCCTTCCTTCCTTCCTTCCTTCCTTCCTTCCTTCCTTCCTTTCTTTCTCTTTCGTTTTTTTGGTGGTATTGGGGGTGGAACCCAGGGGCTTTTCTACCTCTGGGCTATAATCCCAGACTTATTTTATACTTTATTTGGAAACAGGATCTCACTAAGTTGCTGAGAGCCTCACTAAGTAGGAGGCTGGCTTTGAACCTGTGCGACCCTCCTGTCTCAGCCTCTCAAGCACTGGGATTACAAGCGTACACCACCATGCTCAGCTTTTCCTCTCAGTCTTTCTTAATCGTCATATTTGCATTAATTCGTTTGGGGGAACTGGGGATTGAGGCCAGTACTTCCAAGATACACCCCCAGCTGTATATTTTATTCTTTATTTTGAAACAGGATCTCACTAAGTTGTAGAGGGCCTCACTAAGTAGCTGAGGCTGGCCGCCAACCTGTGATTCTCCTGTCTCAGCCTCTCAAGTACTAGGATTGCAAATGTGTGCCACCACACCCATGTTACCATGGCTGGCTTGCATTAATTTTTTTTTTTTTTGGTACTGGGGATGGAACCCAGGGGCATTCTACCTCCAAGATACACCCCCAACCCTATTTTTTATTCTTTTTTTTGAAACAGGGTCTCACTGAGTTCCAAAGGGCCACACTAAGTAGTAGCTGAGGCTGTCCTCGAACTGTGATCCTCCTGTCTCAGCCTTCTGAATGCTGGGTTTACAAGCGTGCGCCACCACACCCAGCTTGCATTAATTTTTAAATTAAAAGCTAGTAAAAATAAGCCAGGCATGGTGGCACACACTTGTTATCCCAGCATTCGGGAGGCTGAGACAGGAGGATCACAGTTCACAGACAGCCTCAGCTACTTAGTGAGGCCCTTTGTAACTCAGTGAGACCCTGCTTCAAAATAAAGAATAAAAAGTAGGGCTGGGGATGTAGCTTGGAGGTTGAATGCCCCTGGGTTTCATCCCCAGTACTGAAAAAAAAAAAAAAAAAAAGATAACAAGGGAAACAACTGGCTTAGACTCTTCAAATATTAAAAGGCCAAGAAGAACTGAGAACTTTACAGATAAAAGAAAACAGAAGAACATGACAATGAAATGGTATATGATCCTGGGCTGCATCTTTCTGCTATAAAGGATGTTTTGGAGACGATTAGTGAAACTTGAGTGGAGGATAAGGATTAGATAACCGTAATGTATTGATATTGTTTTCTGACTTTTTTTTTACTTTCTTATTATTAATTTTGGTGCTAGGGATTGAACCCAGAAGCATTCTACCTCCAAGCTATACTCCCAGTCCTTTTAATTTTTTATTTTAAAACAGGGACTTGCTAAGTTTCTGAGGCTGGTCTTGAACCTGTAAACTTCCTGTCTCAACGTCCCAAGTACTAGGATAATAGGTGTAAGCTACGTGCTTGTATTTGATTGTGTGTGTGTGTGTGTGTGTGTGTGTGTATGTGTGTGTGTGTTAATGGGGGTGGAACCCAGAGGCTTTCTACCTCCGGGCTATACTCCCAGACCTATTTTATATTTTATTTGGAAACAGGGTCTCACTAAGTTGCTGAGAGCCTCACTAAGTAGCTGAGGCTGGCTTCGAACCTGTGCGATCCTCCTGTCTCAGCCTCCCAAGCGCGGGGATTACAAGTGTGCACCACTACACACAGCTGGATTATATTATTGTAAAGAGAAAGTACTTAGGGAAGAGAAACAACTATTTATTCACCCAAAACTTGCTGCTTCTCTCGTGTTCTCCATTGTAATTGGCATTACCACCATCTACTCAGAAATTCAAGCCTGAAACAAGAGAGTCATCCTTAGCTTTCTTATAACCCAAAAGCCCATTTGGAACAAGCTAAATATCTATTAATAGACCAATGATATTATGAAACATCTGTGCCTTGGAATATTCTATTGCTATTGGAGAAATGAAGTAGGTCTGTGCAGCAACATGAAAATAAAAGAAAGTAGTGAAACTGAATGAATACAAAGATCCCATTTTTGTTCATGTCCAGACCAAAGTTCAGAGAATGTGTTCAAAATGGTTAACTCTTCTCTCTTTGGGGTAAGATTATAAATTTTCTTCTTTTATGTACTATTTGAATATTTGATACAATGATACATTTTTAAAAAGAACAATAACAATATTTTACTTTGGAAGAACCATTTTTCTTTGCTTAATATGCATTTGTTGAAGTGCTGTAAATATACATCGTGATGAAATTCAAAGTGATAAAAATATATACACACAACACTCCTGTATATGTGTGTATGTGTGTTACTAGGGATTGAACCCAGGGGCATTCTACCTCTGAGCTATACCCTCAGCCCTTTTTATTTTTGTTTTGAAACAGAGTCTCTCTAGGTTGCTGAGTTTCACTGATTAGCTGAGGCTGATCTTGAACCTTTGATCCTCCTGTCTCAGCCTCCCAAGTACTATCATTACAGGTGAGTGCAACCATGCCTGGCTGTTCCCTTCTCCTTCTTTTTTTTTTTTTTTTTTTTAATTGTGGTACTGAGCTACACCTCCAGCCCTTTTTTTTTTTTTTTTTTTGTGGGTCTGGGGATGGAATCCAGGGGCATTCGACCTCCAAGCTACACCCTCTGCCCTATTTTTAAATTCTTTCTTTTTGAAACAGGGAGGGCCTCACAAAATATCTGAGGCTGCCCGAGAACCGCGATCCTCCAGTCTCAGCCTCCTGAATGCTGGGATTATAAGCGTGTGCCACCACACCCGGCTCCCAGCCATATTTTATTTTGTATTTATTATTATTATTTATTTTTATTTTTATTTTTTATTTTTGGTGGTACTGGGGATGGAACCCAGAAACTTTCTACCTCTGGGCTATACTCCCAGACCTTTTTTATATTTTATTTGGAAACAGGGTCTCACTAAGTTGCTGAGAGCCTCACTAAGTAGCTGAGGTTGGCTTCGAACCCGTGCGATCCTCCTGTCTCAGCCTCCCAAGCGCGGGGATTACAAGCGTGTGCCACCATGCCCAGCTTTATTTTTTATTTTGAAACAGGTTCTCACTGAGTTGCGGAGGGCCTCACTATGGTCCTGAGGGTGGACACAAACCTGCGATCCTCCCAGGTACTGGAATTATAGGGGTGTGCTGCCACACCTGGCTTGTTTCCCTCCTTTGAATAACAAATGATGTGGCAAAAACTTACAAAGGAGATAGAAGCTATTCACCTTCAAAGAACTTTAAATTTAACAGAATTATTTCATTTTATGTTGCAACAAATATTCGATGGGGCTTGTGGTGTGGCTCCCCCAATAGATGGGGTAATTTTAAAGAGAAGAAATTGACATTTCACACTTCCGAAGGTGGGGAAGTCCAATTGCATCAGAACATGATGGAGCACAGCGTATGGTCTGTGGGACAGGAAGAGGGGGGAGGGGAAGACAGAGAATGGGATGGAGGGAACACTATGAGAGAGCACACTTTTATAATGAAGCTACCCCCACAATAATGTCATTAATCTATTCATGAGAGCTGCTATGGTTTGAACTTCCCCAGAATTTTTGTGTTGTAGGCCGGGCGTGGTGGCGCACGCTTGTAATCCCCGCGCTTGGGAGGCAGAGACAGGAGGATCGTGTAGCCCGGAGGTAGAAGGGCTTCCAGGAACCCCAGTACCACCAAAAAAAAAAAAAAAAAAAAAAGAATTTTTGTGTTGTAAACTTAATTTCCAAAGTCATATATATATATATATATATATATATATATATATATATATTTTTTTTTTTTTTTTTTTTTTTTTTTCAGTACTCGGGGTGGAACCCAGGGGCATTCTACTTCTGGGCTGTTACAGTGTAAGATGATATGGTTTTGGGGAAACTGTCCCCGAGGACCCCTGTTAGGGTTTCGGACACAATTTCCCTCAAAACACACAAAAAAACCCCGAAACAGAAAAACCGCGGGTTCTTGTCCTGAGCTAAGGGTCAATACATATAAGCCTGGACTCTTGCTGGAGATTTAAAGAAGTTTATTAAAAAGATAGAAATGCAGAAGACAGTTACAGCCCCATGCCATTCAGAAATGGTATGGGGGGGAGGGGATTCGAGCAAATTCACCAAAGGGACCACACGTGGACCCGGCTTTTTTTATACACATGACCTCCATCTTGTTCACATAATTCTGACGTAGCCCCCTTATTTCCATGCCAAGGTGGAGCCCAAGTGTCCTTTCTTCTAGGTCTCTTTTCAGGAAGGTCATGATCAAAGGTCAGGTCGACCCCCTCCTCCCATCCTAGCTAGATTATTATGTAGATCTGTCTTTAGACAGAGAAAGTCCTAGTTCCCCTCTCCTATCAACTTGCTAATTACTTTTAGCTAAGTCAATCTAAGCTTCAGTAGCTGTTTGCTTCCTGACCAAAGCCAAGCCTTTCTCTCTGCAGGACTGCCATTTTGACACAGTTATTTCTGAAATATATCTCTTTCTCAAATCTTCCTAAGCCATTCCCAATACTGGTACATGGGCAACACCCTCAACCCTATTTTTTATTCTTTATTTTGAAACAAGGTCTCACTGAGTTGCAAAGGGCCTCACTAATTAGTAACAGGCTGTCCGCGAACCGCAGTCCTGTCTCAGCCTCCCAAATGCTGGGATTACAAGCCTGCGCCACCACGCCCAGCTTCCCAGCCCAATTTTTAGTCTTTATTTTGAAACAGGGTCTCATTGAGTTTCAGAGGATCTAAGTAGCTGATTTATCATTAAAATCTATGCCAGAGAGATGATTAATTCCACCCAGACCTGATGAATGTTTTCTGGTTGCATTTCTCAAGGCAAATATCCCCGGCAATAACATGTATTGAGAGCTTTACAAATATACCGATGAGCAGACAAACACACACATACACACACACAAACAAAACAAAACAAAACAAAACAAAACAAAAAACCTGTGATCCTCCTGTCTCAGCCTCCCAAGTATTGGGATTACAAGTGTGTGCCATTATGCCTGGTTTAAATCTTTTAATACATTTGGGCCCAATTTATAATTATCTAGTTTCACATACAATTTATTTCCCAGTTTGGTTTCAGGTAGCTACAAAACAAAAGAAGAAATCTCTTAGCTGGGTGTGGTGGTCCATGCCTGTAATCCTAGTACTTGGGAGGCTCAGGCAGGCGGATTACAGGTTTGAGGCCAGCCTCAGCAATTTAGGGAGACCCTATTTCAAAGTAAACATACAATAGAGCCAGGCATGGTGGCACACGCTTGTAATCCTAGCTATTCGGAGGCAGAGACTGGAGGATGGCAGTTCACGGATGGCCTCAGCTACAAAGCAAGGCCCTTTGTAACTCAGTGAGACCCTGTTTCAAAAATAAAAAGCAAAAAACTAGGGTAGGGGGTGTAGCTTGGAGGTTCGAATGCTCCTGGGTTCCGTCCCTGGTACCACCAAAAAATAAATAAATAAATTAAAAAAAATAGGGCTGTGCATGTGGATGGATGTAGTTTGTAGGTAGAGCATCCCTGGTTTCAGTCATCAATTCCAGGAGCAACAACAAAAAATGAAATGCCATTCTGCCTACCCTTACCACTTCATCTTCTGCTAGCTTTCTCATCGCTATATAAGCACACCTAACAACATTTATCATTAAAATCTATGCCAGAGAGATGATTAATTCCACCCAGACCTGATGAATGTTTTCTGGTTGCATTTCTCAAGGCAAATATCCCCGGCAATAACATGTATTAAGAGCTTTACAAATGTACTGATGGGCAGACAAAAAAAAAGACAGTGTAAGAGTTTGTGCAGAGCTGGAAACAAAGAGGAAGTCCGCCTGGGCTAGGGGCCCAGTGTTAATTTATTTTGCTGAGGCTCAGTTTTCCCCTTGGTGGGCCTTAAGTGGGCCACTCAAGTTCAAGTGGAGAGGTGTGTTTCTTCTTTGACAACCAAACATGCCCAGGTAGAGCTGCTTTTCTTTCCCGCAGCAGTTGCTGAGTGACGACCCCAGCCGGAGGTTCCCCGGACATTGGCATCTCCAGGCTGCCTGCTGACAGCGGTGGGAGCCCAGGTTGTCCAGGTGGAAAAGCCCGAGACATCGCCTTCGCTTTACCAGGCTGCCATTCCAGGATTTCCTGACTACATTGTCTCTCTCATTCACGGTTCACTGGCTGTGTCTGAAGGAGACAAGCGTCTAACACTGTTGGAGTGTCTATCTGTGTGGCGTGGAGTATGTGTCCTTGTTCAGGAGGGACGGCCAAGCTTGAGGGCCTAGACTGGGTGCTGGGGAGGCAGACTTGGATCCAGGCCCCTCCACTGAAGCAGAGCTGGATGGAAACCTACTCCTGGCATCTCGGAACCTCCATTGCTGCCTTCCTCCTGGTGCAGCTCAGCCTCCTACCTGAGCTTCTCCATAACTCTGTCACCCAGTGCTCTGGCAGAATTGGGATGGAAAAGCAACTGAAGCTCGGGGGCTGGGAGCAAGATCGCTGAGAGCTAACATGAGAAGGCAGAAAGTCACTCTGCTCCCAGAGGCTCCTAGGGGAGACCTCTGCTTGATTCGCAGCTCCTCTCTGCAGAATCCTTTAGTTTCCAAAGTACAGGCAACTATTTAGGAAGGAGATGTGAAGCCAAAGCTTAAGCAATGTCTTAAGGAGGAGATCATGGGTGAGGAGATCCGCTAAAAAGGCAAAGGCCCTACTAAAGAATCGAGACAGGCCCAAAGTGTATGCTGCTGGTATCTGGATCTGGGACTTGGGGAAGCAACTGGGCAGGGGTTGTGCCTCCTGAGCCAACAAAGCTATTCATGATTGAATGGGCTATTGAGGGAGTGGCTTTGTTCTGAAAGTGAGCTCTCTGCACACTTAACTCTATTTTGGTGGTACTGGGGATTGAACTCAGAGGTGCTCTACCTCTGAGCTATACCCCCAAGCCCTATTTTATTATTATTTTTTTTATTTTGAAATAGGGCCTCACTAAATTGATAAAGCTGGCCTCAGTCCTGTGGTCCTTTGTCTCAGCCTCCCAGGTGCTGGGATTACAGGCGTGTGCCACCACTCGCTCAGCCTTGCCATGTGAGGCGCTCCACCATGGCACAACCTGGTATAGAAGGCCTCTCCAGGTCCTGAGCAGATGCTGCTGACATGCTCTCCCAACATCAAGAACTATGAGAAATACACTTCTATCCTTTATAAATTACTCATTCTGTATATTCAGTTATAGCAACAGAAAAAGGACTAGGTATTGGGGTGGAGCCCTTATGACCCCACCAATTCTCAAAGGTCTCACACTCCAATACCTTCATGGTGGCAAAGGAGCTTGGGAGGAGGCTTTCAGACCACTGCAAGGACAATGTAAAAGTACTTACACATGGTGCAGAACACTTATGAACACAACGCGGAGGAAACACAAATAGAGGCAAGCTGGAGCCATGAAAATGACAACACTGGAGAGAGTGAGAAGACGGATCCTGGAGGATCAGGAAGGATGGACGCCAGGCGTAATGGCTCCTGCTTGTAATCCCAGCATTGGGGGGGCTGAGACAGGAGGACAGCAGGTCCTTGTACAGCCTTAGCTACTTAGTGAGGCCCTTTGCAGCTCAGTGAGAGCCTGTTTCAAAATAAAGAATAGAGCCGGCTGTGGTGGTGCACGCTTGTAATCACTGCACTTGGGAGGTTGAGACAGGAGGATCACACAGGTTCAAAGCCAGCCTCAGCTACTTTGTGAGGCTCTCAGCAACTTAGTGAGAGCCTGTTTCCAAATAAAATATAAAATAGGTCTGGGAGTATAGCCTGGAGGTAGAAGAGCCTCTGGGTTCCACCCCCAGTACTACAAAAAAAAAAAAAAGTAAAAAATAGGGCTGAGGGTGTAGCTCAGAGGTAGGATGCCCCTGGGTTCCATTCCCAGTACTATGAGAGAGAGAGAAAGAGAGAGAGGAGAGAGAGGGGGGGGGAGGAAGGGAGGGAGAGAGAGAGAGAGAGAGAGAGAGAGAGAGAGAGAGAGAGAGAGAGTTAGAGTTCACCTGGAGAGGTTTTGGCTGAGAGATGATTTTTTTTTGGTACTGGGGATCCTCTGGTCTTCCATATGCTGGTATTACAAGTGTGTGTCACCATGTTCACTTGAGAGATGATTTTGACCAAGGGGGATGGTGATAAGAAGAAGGGATAAGGCTGTTTTCTTTTTCTTTTCTTTTCTTTTTTATTTATTTTTTTTTGTGTGTTACTAGGGGTGGAACCCAGAGGCTTTCTGTCTCCGGGCTATATTCCCAGACCTATTTTATACTTTATTTGGAAACAGGGTCTCACTAAGTTGCTGAGAGCCTCACTAAGTAGCTGAGGCTGACTTTGAACCTGTGCGATCCTGCCATCTCAGCCTCCCAAGTGCGGGGATTACAAGCGTGCGCCACTATGCCCAGCTGAGAAGGCTGTTTTCTGAGAGGGGTGTGCAGCCATTGGTTTAGTGATGTGTGTGTTTGTGTGTGATGCTTAGCCTGGCAGGATGGGCAGTTTGTCCCTTAGTTTTAGTCTTTGCTTTAACTTCTCACACCTTTTATTTAGGGGGGTGCTAGGGATTGAAGCCAGGGCCTCCTGAATGCTGAGCACGTGCTCTACCAATGAGCTGGACTCCCATCCTTTAGTCCTGCTTCCTTTGCTTTTCAGGGGTAAAATGTTTCTGTATTTACTCCAAGGAGAACGTGAGTAAAACTCCCTTAATAGAGCTGAAAGAACTGACATAAATGGAAGACAGTTCTTGAAAAACGAGGGAATTAAGCCGAGAGTGATGGTGTACACCCACAATCCCAGGACTTGAGAGGCTGAGACACGAAGATCACAGGTTCAAGGCTAGCCTCAGCAATTTAGAAAGACCATATAAAAATTAAAATAGGGCTAAAGATGTAGGTCAGAGGCAGAATGTCTTTGGATTCAGTCCCCAGCACCACATACATAAAGTAATAAATAAATAGATAAAAAGAGAATTAAAGAACACAACATAGCCGAGCGCGGTGGCACACACTTGCAATCCCAGCATTCGGGAGGCTGAGACTGGAGGATCGCGGTTCGTGGACAGCCTCAGCTACTTAGTGAGGCCCTCTGCAACTCAGTGAGACCCGGTTTAAAAAAAAAAAAAAGAATAAAAAAAAATAGGGCAAGGGATGTAGCTCTGAGGTAGAATGCCCCTGGGTTCCGTTCCCAAACCTGCCAAAAAAAAAAAAAAAAAAAAAACCCAAGCCACTTTTGTCTAACTTTCTTCTCCCTCCCTCTTTCTTTCTTTCTTTCTTTCTTTCTTTCTTTCTTTCTTTCTTTCTTTCTTTCTTTCTTTCTTTCTTTCTTTCTTTCTTTCTTTCTGTGGTACTGGGGATTGAACCCAGGGGCATTCTACCTCTGAGCTACACCCAGCCCTATTTTTTATTCTTTATTTTGAATCAGGGTCTCCCTAAGTTATGGAGGGCCTCACTAAATAGCTGAGGTTGTCCGAGAACCTGCAATCCTCCTATCTCAGCCTCCCAAATGCTGGGATTACAAGCGTGTGCCACCCCACCTGGTTTCTGTCTAAGTTTCTTATTTGAAGAAATTCTGTGAAAATATCTGTACATAGGCCTCAGTTTCCCTGCTCTTGAAATTATTTCATGCTAATTCTTCGCAGGCATCTTGTCTGGCTCCTTATCCTGCTTGTTAGTCACATGTCTCTGGGTGCTACATGAGTTTCCAAGTCCAGGGACGCTGGTATAACAAAACAAATTTTGTTCCACATAGGTTTAAATTTCGGCTCCATGAAACTCAACCCCTGGTATCTCTAGAAGCTTCTCTCCTAGTACAGTTAGTATAAAGGCCACACCTAGTCTGCGGCTGAGCTGTTGGACAGTACAGATGCACATTTGGGCCCTTCCCCCTTAGGTTTTTGGTTCCACCCACTTTAAAACCATTTGTGATGATTCACTCGGATGAGCTTCCTACACACAAAGGTCTTATAAAAATCTCCCTATTACCATTTCCCAACATAGTAACCACATGATAAACATAGTGTTCATACTGTATAAATTAGTACATTTACAGTATGAGGATGGTCACGCTTATTTACCACGTGGGGTGGTGAAATCTTGCCTGGAGGGCAAGTGTTGGGTGGACTCAAGAGTAACTTGTAGACATGGTTTAAAGATTTCACAAATAATTGTGCAAATTTTATCTCAATGAATTAGTTTTTTAAAAATTGCATCTTCAGCGCAATATGGAAACATCTATAAAACTCACCTCAAAGTATAAATAACAAACTCTTTTAGTCAAAATAATTCCTGTCATAACAGTTTTAGGGGGTAATTCAAGTTGGATCAGACTTATTTGAGGGTAATTTTTTGGGTAGATTTTTCTGAGGTAGGGGTCTGGATCAGCTATAGTCTCAGTTCTATGTTTTTCTGTGAGGTTGACATTATACATTATGCTTCGGTTAAGAGAGAGCCTTCAGCTGGACATGGTGGTTTGTAATCCCAGTGCTTGGAGGCTGAAACAGGAGGATCATACAGGTTTGAGGCCAGCCTCAGCTTCTGAGTGAGGCTCTCAGCAACTTAGGGAGACCCTGTTTCCAAATAAAATATAAAATAGGTCTGGGAGAAGCCGGGGGTGGTGGCGCACGCTTGTAATCCCCGCACTTGGGAGGCTGAGACAGGAGGATTGCACAGGTTCGAAGCCAGCCTCAGCTACTTAGTGAGGCTTTCAGCAACTTAGTGAGACCCTGTTTCCAAAATAAAATATAAAATAGGTCTGGGAGTATAGCCCAGAGGTAGAAAGCCTCTGGGTTCCACCCCCAGTACCACCAAAAAAAAAAAAAAAAGGTCTGGGAGTATATCCTGGAGGTAGAAAGCCCCTGGGTTCCACCCCTAGTTCCACATACACACACACACACAAAAAAAAAAAAAGTGAGAGAGAGAGAAGAGAGGGAGAGAGGGAGAGGGAGAGGGAGAGGGAGAGGGAGAGAGAGAGAGAGAGAGAGAGAGAGAGGACCTCAGCAAATCCTTTATGGGACCTAATACCACTAAGTAATGATTTTCCCCTCTTGTGGAAGTCATATCAGATGAATAGACTTTGGTGCTGGGGATGGAACTCAGGGCCTTGGGCATGCTAAGCGTATGCTCTACATTCCTAGATTGTAACTATGTTTTTATTTTACAAACTCTTCTATAGTACTTATCATGTGCATGATATTGTGCAAGTAGCAACTCATGTTCCTTCTAACAGCCCTTGGATGTGGGGACTATTCTTAGCCCCACAGTTGGGTCACAGATAGATTGTTTAAAGCCTCACAGCTAGTAAGTGTTGCTAAGAGCCAGGGTTTGAACCCAGGCAGGGGGACTCCAGAGTCTGTGTTCCTTAAACATCAGTTACAGCTTATCTATTGTGATTAAGAAGGGAACTCCAAGATCTGAAAGCCCTTCTCAGAAGACAGGAAGAGAACAGTATCAACAAGTTTCCTCTTAGATTAACTCTGTTTAGGAATCACACAATCACACAGTGCTTTTTAGCAGGGCATGGTGATACTTGTCTTCCTAGTACTTGGGAGACAGACACAGCAGGATCGCAGGCTCCAGGTGTTAAGTAACTCGGCAAGCTACTTTATTTCTGTGGAGAAGGGTACATGCACACTATAAATCGGGACAAGTGCAAGGCAGGCAGTCTGCGCTCCTTTTTATCCTTCTGACATAGCCCACTGTGTCCTCCCCCACTGGCTGGGGTGAGACCTCCAATATAATCCCCTTGGTGAGCCAGGGGTGGTGCATGCTTGTAATCCTAGCATTTGGGAAGCTGACGGGAGGATCGGGGTTCGAGGACAGCCTCAGCTACTACTTAGTAATGTCCTTTGGAACTCAGTGAGACCCTGTTTCAAAAAAAAGAATAAAAAAATAGGGTTGGGGGTGTAGCTCAGAGGTAGAATGCCCCTAGGTTCCATTCCCAGTACCATACCACACACACACACACACACACACACACACACACACACATCCCCTTGGTTAGCTTCCTACTGGGCAAATGTTTTTCTCTTTAGAACAAAGAAGAAATAGGAAACCTATACTTCTCTTAGCAGGGCATACAGACACATGTACCTGAAAGTTACAAAATGAATTCCTAAACTACTATTACAGAATGAATATGGATCAGTTTTTATATGACCTTAAAACTGCAATAGAAAAAAAATCATTTTTCAGCCGGGCGTGGTGGCGCATGCTTGTAACTGTGCTTGGGAGGCTGAGACAGGAGGATCGCGGTTCGCAGACAGCCTCAGCTACTTAGTGAGGCCCTCTGCAACTCAGTGAGACCCTGTTTCAAAATAAAGAATAAAAAACAGGGCAGGGGGTGTAGCTCAGAGGTCAAATGCCTCTGGGTTCAATCCCTAGACCTGCAAAAAAAAAAAAAAATCATTTTTCTTTCTTATACAAGGGATCCTCAGCAACTTAGTGAGGGCGTGTTTCAAAATAAAATATAAAGACTTCGGGGAAGATGGCGACGGAGAAAAGTGGTGTTTATGAGTCCTGCTAACAATCGATCTCTATTACCACAAAACCAGCGCCTCTCATAACCAGAAAACACCATTAGCAGAGAAATAAAAACTGTAAATACGCCGGACATGGTGGTGCATGCTTGTAATTCCCGCTCTTGGGAGATGGAAACAGGAGGATTGCGCAGGTTCGAAGCCAGCTGTGCTGGCTTAAGAGACCCTGTTAACAAATAAAAATATAAAAAATAGGTCTGGGAGTGTAGCCCGGAGGTAGAAGGGCTTCCAGGAACCCCAGTACGACCAAAAAACAAACAAACAAACAAACAAACAAAACAAAACAAAACAAAAAAACTGTAAATACAAGGGACTGAGAAAAAGAGGGCTGGAAGAACAACCAAACACCAGAAAGAAACCAGTCTGCAGTGCCGTGGCCTGAGCTGCGGTGCGGAGCTGCACCGGCACCATCATCCCTCACAGCACCAGGCTCCAGAGAGGAGGGGGACTCAGAACTGAGCTCAAAACTGGAGAGGAGATACGCCGGCCTCACGGCCGAGGACGCAGCAGCAGCGCCATACTGCCAGTGGCAGCGGCGAGATCACTAAATGGCTTCAGATCAGCACACTCAACAACCCACCAGGCTCCAGAGAGAAGGGGTGGACAGCGAGCTGAGGTGAGCAGCTGTGGAACAGCCAGGTGGAACTCAGCAGTTTTTTCGGCACAAGGAGCGTCTAAAGCTCCCAGGGGCCGGACTCAGCACACCCTGCAGGGACTCAGAGCAGAGCTCAAAACCAGAGAAGAAACAGGCCAGCCTCACAGCCGAGGGCTTGGCAGTGGTGCCATATTGCCAGCAGTGGCAGCAGCGAGTTCACCAAGTCCACTATAGCTCCATTAGCACACTCAACAACTGTGAGTCAAATTGCAGCTCCTAGAGGAGAAATCCCAGTACTACACCCCCAGGGACTTGCACAGATAGTCTCTCTGGGTCGGAGATTTTGGCAGTCCAAGCCAGTGGGGGAGTGGCGGTGGCAGAGATATCACACCATAGTCGCAGCCCCCTGTGGGAGAACACCCAGGCTGGCACCCCCATAGTCTAAAGCAGCCTCAGTTGACTCCCTGGGTCTGAAACTTTGTGATACAACCCAGGAAAGGAGTAATGGTGACTGAGATATCACAGCCTCGAGATCCAGAGCACCCTAAGTGAAGTCGTAGTGACCCAGGGAAGAACCCAGAGAAGGCACAAACATCTGAAATCATGGGAAAGAGGAATAACTATGGAGCAATGAATGCCCACAACCCCACAATATCAAAACCTGATAACACAGAAATTCAGAGATCTCTAGAAGATCAAATCAGGAAAATAACTGTAGAAATAATAGAGGACCTTCAAAAAGAATTCAGAGAGAGTCTGAAAGAGATAAAGGATGCAATCATTGAAGGAAAGGGATCAATTCAAAGTATAAACAACCAATTAGACCACATGGAGAATAGAATCATGCTCCTAGAAGATGATCACTCCAAAAATGAACGCAGTTTCTAATTTAGAAAAAAAAATCGACAACAGGAATTTGACACTGAAGAAATATGGACCCATTTTAAGAGAGCTAACCTAAGAATAATTGGAATAGAGGAGGGAAAAGAAGGTGAAACCAAAGGGATCAATAATCTCTTCAAGGAAGTAATAGCAGAAAATTTTCCAAATATAGAGCAAGAGGTCGATACACAGGTCCAGGAAACTTATAAAACTCCCTTTAGATAGGATCGGAGAAGAGGATCCCCATGCCACATAATTGTCAAAATGACTAATGCGGAAGCCAAGGAGAGAATCTTAAAGGCAACAAAAACAAAGGGCCAAGTGACATTCAGAGGCAAACCAATTAGAATCACTGCAGACTTCCCAAACCAAGTCATGAGAGCCAGAAGGGCTTGGAGTAACATATTCCAAACTCTGAAAGAAAACAACTTCCAGCCCCAAATTTCCTACCCAGCAAAACTATCTATCAAATTAGATGGGGAAATAAGAAGCTTCCATGACAAACAGAAACTGAAGGAATTTATGTCTTCAAAACCAGCACTAGAGAAAATACTCAAGGAGATTAACTGCAAAGAAGAAATAGGTAACACACACCAGAACCAGAGAAACAAGATTTCCCATCCAGCAGACAATTAAGCAAAGAAGAATAAACAGTATTTCAAACAGAAATAAAATCTTAACATGTTAGGAATTAAAAATTATCTCTCTAGCTGGGCGTGGTGGCGCACGCTTGTAATCCCTGCTCTTGGGAGGCAGAGACAGGAGGATTGCGCAGGTTCGAAGCCAGCCGCGCTGGCTTAAGAGACCCTGTTTCAAAATATATAAAAAATAAGTCTGGGAGTGTAGCCCAGAGGTAGAAGGGCTTCCAGAAACCCCAGTACCACACACAAAAAAAATTTATCTCTCTATAATCACACTGAATGTAAACGGCCTCAACTCCCCAATAAAAAGACATAAAGTGGCAAAATGGATTAAAAACCAGAATCCATCCATCTGCTGCTTACAAGAAACATACCTTACAAGTAAAGATAGGAACAAACTCAAGGTAAAGGGCTGGTGCAAGGTAATCCATGCTAATGGAACTCGAAGACAAGCAGGAGTAGCAACTATGATATCGGACAAGTTAGACTTCAAACCCAAACTTATTAGAAGAGACAAAGAAAGTCATATTTTACTGGTAAAAGGAACAATCCAGCAAGAGGAAATAACAATAATCAACATCTATGGCCCAAACATAGGTCCAGCTACTTTCATAAATCAAACTCTTTGTGACATGAAGTCACACATAAATCCCAAGACAATAATACTGGGAGACTTCAACACACCTCTCACAACACTAGACCGATCTTCCAGACAAAGGGTCAGTCAAGATGCCTCAGAACTAAAGAACCTTAAAAAATCAGAAGCTTTCCTGTACACCAACCATAAATCCACTGAAAAAGAAATTCAGAAAACACTTCCACTCAGAATCTCCCACAAAAAAATAAAATACTTAGGAATAAACTTGACCAAGGTGGTAAAAGATCTCTACAAAGAAAATTATAAAACACTGAAAAAAGAAACTGAAGATCTTAGAAGATGGAAGGATCTTCCATGTTCATGGATTGGTAGAATAAATATCATTAAAATGGCCATCCTTCCAAAAGTGATCTACAGATTTAATGCAATGCCCATTAAACTACCAAGATCATTCCTCACACACATAGAAAAATCAGTCCTTAAATTAATCTGGAATAACAAAAAGCTCAGAATAGTCAAAGTAGTTCTCAGCAACAAAAACCATGCAGGAGGAATCACAATATCTGACTTTAAACTATACTACAAAGCCATTGTAATAAAAACAGCATGGTATTGGCAAAAAAAAAAAAAAACCCAAATACATAGACCAATGGAGTAGAATAGAAGACCCAGAAACAAGTCCACACACTTTCAGCCAATTGATTTTTGACAAAGGGGCCAAAAATATACACTGGAAAAAAGATAGTCTGTTCAACAAATGGTGTTGGCAAAACTGGTTAACCATATGAAAAAATTGGAAATTAATCTCAATTTCTCACCCTGTACAAAAGTCAATTTAAGATGGATCAAAGAGCTGGGCGTGGTGGCGCATGCTTGTAATCCCCGCACTTGGGAGGCTGAGACAGGAGGATCACACAGGTTCGAAGCCAGCCTCAGCTACTTAGTGAGGCTCTCAGCAACTTAGTGAGACCCTGTTTCCAAATAAGATATAAAAAAGATCTGGGAGTATAGCCCAGAGGTAGAAAGCCTCTGGGTTCCACCCCCAGTACCACCAAAAAAAGAAAAAAAAAAAAAAAAGAAAAGAAAAAAAAGATGGATCAAAGACTTGGAAATCAAACCAGAGACCTTGAAGCTCCTTGAAGAGGGCATAGGTCCAACACTGCAACACATAGGCACAGATAAACACTTTCTCAACAAGACCCCAAAGGCACAACAAATTAAAAGGTGAATCAATACGTAGGACTGCATGAAACTGAAGAGCTTCTATTCAGCAAAGGAAACTGTCAAGAACCTCAATCGAGAGCCAACAGAATGGGAGACGATTTTTGCCACCTACCCCTCCGATAGAGGACTAATATCTAGAATATGCAGAGAACTGAAGAAACTCAACACTAAGAAAACAAGGTATCCAATAACAAAATGGGCAAGTGAACTAAATAGAAACTTCACAAAAGAAGAAATTCAAATGGCCAATAAATGCATGAAAAAATGCTCAACATCACTGGCAATCAGAGAGATGCAAATCAAAACTACCCTGAGATTTCACCTAACTCCAACTAGAATGGCAATCATTCAAAACACAAACAACAACACATGCTGGCGAGGATGTGGAGAAGTGGGATCTTTAAGACATTTTTGGTGGGATTACAGATTAGTGCAACCACTTTGGAAGACAGTATGGAGAATCCTCAGAAGAATGGGAACAAATCTACCATTTGATCCAGCAATACCACTTCTGGGTATCTACCCAAAAGATAGAAAACCAAACTACCAAACTAATGCATTTGTATCTATGTTCATAGCTACACAATTCACCATAGCCAAACTATGGAACCAGCCAAGATGTCCATCAACAGATGAATGGATTGCAAAACTGTGGGATATGTACACCATGAAATTTTACTCAGCCATTAAAAAAAACTCAATTACATCATTTTCAGGGAAATGGATGGAACTGGAGGACATTATGCTAAGTGAGATTAGTCAGTCACAAAAAATAAGAAATCAGATGCTTTCCCTAATATGTGAGAGTTAGGGAGAAATGGGTCATAGGAGGAACTCTAGATGAAAAAGGAAATCCTATAGAGGAGCAAATAAGGCAACCTAAAGGAGGAGAAAGGAGGGGGGATGAGGAAAATCTCTAAAACACACAATGTACTTAAACGTATCGAAGTCAACCACTAAGCCAAGTAAGGGAAGGAGGGACGGGGAGGGAATGGGGTGGGAATTGGGTAGGGGTTAAATCAGTGATGTGTGCATGTATGTACACATAAGTTTTGTACCCCAATATGATGTATGAATACAATGCACCAATTAAAACAACAACAAAATAAAATATAAAAAGGGAGCCAGGCGTGGTGGCGCACACTTGTAATCCCAGCATTTGGGAGGCTGACACTGGAGGATCACAGTTCAAGGACCGTCTCAGCTATTTAGTTAGGCCCCCCCCCACAACTTAGTGAGACCCTGTCTCAAAATAAAGAATTAAAAAATAAGGCAGGGGGTATAGCTCAGAGGTCAAATGCACCTGGGTTCTATCCCCAATACTGAAAAAAAAAGTATATATATAGGGGGTGTGTGTGGCTGGGGTGTAGCTCAATCCCCAGCATCAAAAACAAAACAAAACAAAACAACCCATATAAGCTTTTTGTTTCAGAATGGAGAGCACATCCCTTCTGGCCCTCTGCACTAGGGGCTTCTTCCCTAGCCCTGGTCTGGGAGCAGTCAGGAGCCAGCCTCTTTCACACTTGAGCTTTCCTGCCATTCTGAGATCGCAGGCCAACCCCGGCCTGACAGCTGGGCCTGACTCACTGCTCTCTTCTATCTCCTCCCTCTCCCCATAAATGTCAATAACCTGATCTAGGTGCTTCACTGAGCATTTTGAGACAGGTCTGGATGGTGAGCAGCACTGCCCAGCACCCTCCCTTCATGTCCACAGGAGAGATGGCTTTCATACCTGTCTGCGTTTCCAGGGTTGCTGGACATTTCATCCCTTCACCCTTCCACAAGTAACATGGGCTGGTGCCCATTTGGACAGCCTCATCGGCTTGTTATTCTGAGCAATTTACCTCCCATCTCTTCCAGGGCAGAAGACGGTTCCCCAGGGACAGAAAAAAGAAAATGCTTTGAGCTTCCAGTCAGCAGGCGCTGTGCGCATGTGTATCTTCCCAGGAGCTGGAAACAAAGCCAGGCTGCTTCCCAGCCGCAGGTAGAGGGGGCTCCCTACCAATCCCTACCTCTGGCTGCACCCACAGTCATCAAGGGAAAGCTGGGACCTTTTTTTTTTTACCTTTAACCCTGTAGGATCTGACTGAGGGGTCACTCCTGGGCTGGAGGGTCGAACTTGCCCAGTTTGGTTAAATTGGGAACAAAGGTTTAGCTTTTGTGACTTCACCCCAGGGAATTTTGCAAATCAATGAGTGAATTTTTTTAAATTATTATTATTTTTTTTGGTGGTACTGGGGTTCCTGGAAGCCCTTCTACCTCTGGGCTACACTCCCAGACCTATTTTTACATTTTTATTTGGAAACAGGGTCTCCTAAGCCAGCGCGCATGGCTGGCTTCGAACCTGCGCGATCCTCCTGTCTCTGCCTCCAAGCGCGGGGATTACAAGCGTGCGCCACCACGCCTGGCTTCAATGAGTGAATTTTCTCTTCCTCCCTCTCCTCCACCACCCCTCTACCGTTTCCCCTCCCTTTCCTCCTTCTCTCATCCTCTTCCCCCTTCCTCTTTTGTCTTTCCTTAAGGTACTGGGGATTGAACCCAGGGGCATTCTATCTCCAAGCTCATCCCCAGCACTATTTTTTAATTTTTTAATATTGAAACAAGGTTGATGAGAGTCTCACTACTTGATGAAGCTGTCCTTGAACCTGGGTTTCTCCTCTCCTAGCCTCTTAGGTACTGGGATGACAGGCATGCACCACCATGCCTGGTCTCCTCCTTCTTTTATCTCCTCTTTTCCCTCTCTTTCTTATTTATTTATGCTGGGGCTGGAATCAAGAGGCATTCTACCTTTAGTTACTCCTCCAGTCCTATTTTATTTTTTATTTGAAACAGGGTCTCGCTAAGTTGATGAGGCTGATCACAAATCTGTGATTCTCCTATCTCAGCCTCCCAAGTGCTGGGATTACAGGCACGCATCACCATGCCTGGCTCTTTTATTTATTCATGTATGTATTTATTTAATTGTGTAGTACTGGGAGTTGGACTTGGGGCCTTGTGCATGTGTGGCAAGTGCCCCGACACTAAGCTACATCCCCAGCCTGGGTTTACTTCTTTTTAATTTCTTTCCTTTTTTTTTTTTTTTTTGTCGTACTGGGGATGGAAACCAGAGAAATTTTACCTCCAAGTTACAACCCCTGCCCTATTTTCTATTCTTATTCTTTATTTTGAAACAGGGTCTCACTGAGTTGCAAAGGGCCTCACTAAGTAGCTGAGGCTGTCCTTGAACCCTGATCCTCCTGTCTAGCCTTCCAAATGCTGGGATTACAAGTGTGCCACCATGACTGGCTTCTGGGTTATTTACTTCTTAAATAAAACTGGTAGGTGCCAGGCGTGGTGGCGCATGCTTGTAATCCCCGCGCTTGGGAGGCAGAGACAGGAGGATTGCGCAGGTTCGAAGCCAGCCGCGCGTGCTGGGTTAGGAGACCCTGTTTCCAAATAAAAATGTAAAAATAGGTCTGGGAGTGTAGCCCGGAGGTAGAAGGGCTTCCAGGAACCCCAGTACCACCAATAAATAAATAAATAAATAAATAAATAAATAAATAAATAAAAATAAAACTGGAAACGGAATACTATGCTCCCCCAAAAATTGCATCTGGAAGAGTGCTACACAACTTAGAGACAAGCTCACCACATCTGTACATTGTGCCTCTTTTCCCACAGCTGCCCCTTGGCCACACCTTGCTTTTGGGAGGATATACTCATGCAGAGGCCTGTCCTTAGTTGGACATGCCCAGAAAAGGAGACATCACAGGCCCAGGAGTAAGCTCAGAGTTTTTTTTTCATGGAAATCCTGGGAGTGTTGTCTGGAAGAGGAGGCCAGGGCATGGATGTGTGGTGGGCACCTCATTTTGGTCCTGAGGGGAGGCAGCTGCCAGTGGAGAGCCAGAGAGGGGACCCCTCCCCTCCACTAAGTTTAAACCTTGGCCCTCCCCGCAGGCATGCTAGGCAAGAGCTACACGCCCAGTCCTTTTTGAGACAGGGTCTAAGTTGTCAAAGGTGACCTCAAATTTGCCATCTTCCTGCCTCAACCTCCCAAGTAACTGTGTGTGCTATTGCACTGGACCCATAGAAGGGATTTTAATGCACAGGCCTAAGACAAAAGTATCTCTTCCCCAAGTAAAAGGGCAGCACTGCCAGGAGTAAACAGTTCCCCTTCCATAACCTTCTTCTCCTATCGAGATTCAGTCTTCTCTACATCCTGGCTGTCAAATGCACTCCTCTTCCACTGTGTTAGGAATGTTTCCTGTGTGTGTGTGTGTGTGTGTGTGTGTGTGTGTGTGTGTGTGTTACTGGGAATGGAACCCAGGGGGATTCTACCTCAAAGCTACACCCCCAGCCCTATTTTATTTTATTTTTTCTTTTGAAAGAGGGTCTCACTAGGCTGTTGAGCATCTCACTACTTGCTGAGACTGTCCTTGAACCTGCGATCCTCCTGTCTCAGCCTCAGCCTCCTAAGTACTGGGATTACAAGCATGTGCCACTATGCCCAGCAGAAATAAATTTTCATAGCGTCCATAGGGTCAAAAAAGGCACATATTCAAAAATTGTTTGGCAAAGTTGTACCAGTATTGGGAATGGCTTGGGAAGATTTGAGAAAGCTCTGATTATTATATTTCAAAAATTGGTGAAAGGACTTGGTTTCTGCCCCCCAAAAAAGCAGGCAACTACAATGTAAATTAACCTAGCTAAAGGTGATTAGCAAGTCCATAGGAGAGGGGAACTAGGACTTTCCCATCCTCATTCTAAAGACAGGTTTATATAATAATTGGGTAATCTAGCTAGGATGAGAGGAGGGGGTCGACCTTCATGAAAGGAGACACCTTGGTGGGGGAGGAACCTTACAGGGTTTTTACTACATCAGAATTTCGTGAACAAGATGGAGGGTGTCGTGTATAAAAAAGTCCGGTCCACATGTTGTATCTTTGGTGAATTCGCTCGAATCTGCCCCCCCTCCCGTGCCATTTCTGAATGGCATGGGGCTTTAACTGTCTTCTGTATTTCTATATTTTTAATAAGCTTCTTTAAATCTTCAGCAAGAGTCCGGGCTAATGTGTTTTTACCCTTAGCTCAGGACAAGAACATGCAGTTTTTCTGTTTGGGGTTTTTTTTGTATTTTGAGGGAAATTGTGTCTGGAACCCTAACAGGGGTCCTCAGGGACAGTTTTCCCAACACCATATAATCTCAAACCGTAACAAAAGTGATTTTACTTTTTTGCCAAAAAGGGTGCTGGCAGGTATGAGAGCACACCTGTTGGACAGAGCTGACATTTGAATTTTTTTGTTTTGCTTTTTTTTGTGTGGTACTTGGGGTGGAACCCAGGGGCTTTTCTACCTCCAGGCTATACTCCCCGACCTAGTTTATAGATTTTTATTTGGAAACAGGGTCTCACTAAGTTATTGAGAGTCTCACTAAGTAGCTGAGGCTGGCATTGAACCAGTGTGATACTCCTGTCTTAGCCTCCCAAGCTCTGGGATTACAAGTGTGTGCCACCAGGCCCAGCCTATTTGCAATTTTTTGAGATGCTAATTTTCCAAAGGAATGTGAGTTTCTACAAGATGACAAAATGGCAGTTTTACAAAATGGAGTTTAAGTCAAACTATTCCTTTGATAGAAACAATCTGGTTATATTCTTACAACAGGGAGGCAACTGACCAGAGGTCAATGCCATGTGGACATGTGTGGCCACAGAAAACTCAGTGAATCACCTTCTTATCAGCTGGTCAGATTTCTTATCAGCTCCCAGGATTCCAGCACCTGCTAATGTATTGGACTGAACCACTACCTTGTGGTAAAATGGTCATTCCCAGCATCCATGGGGTCTAGCCAAGTGTCTTCTATGGAAGAGAGATGGGAGATCCTGTTAATCGTGTCTGGACTTGCCAGGCTAACTGTTCATACGGGAGTAAACAGGACATCCCAAGATATCCTTGCTGTTACAGTTAGAGATAAACTGTCCCCTAAGAGCTCGTTTATTAATATTCAGGGCTGATAGAGTTACATCATGAGAGTTGTAATCTCAGCAGTGGATAAATCCATTGAATCTGGGTCGTGGCCTGGGTTGCTAGGGTGCGGCTGCAGGTGAGTCCCTGGGGCTTGGCCTTGGGGTTATATCTAGTCCCTCTTCCCCACCTCTTGTTTCTGATCTCCATGGTGTGAGAGCAAAGCCTTACTCTTTCCCTCTCTCCGCTTCCTGCCACTGAGATCCGTGGTCCCTGGGCTCCATGGACTGGACCCAGGACTTCCAAGGGAACTGTCAGCAAATAAATCTTCCATTCTGTAAGCTGCATGGTCAGTCTTTGGATTAAAGCAAAAGAATGCCCACTAAGACACTTACCCTCCCCCTCCCCTTCCCCTCTGCCCCACAGAGGGCCCCACCTGCCCTGCAGGAGGCTCTGCCTTTCCCTAGTTACTCCCCAGCCTCCCTGACAGAGGGACCAGCATCCATCCTGTGCCTTTGTTTTATAGACTGCTTTATGACTAGAAATACCTGCTTATCGTAAATCTCTCTTGTGGGATTTACAGAGGAGTTGCCTGTGCTATTTGCTTGGCTCTTTTGCACATTTACTTAGCTTCATCCATTATTTGGGAAAAACACTTCATATTCTAAGTCTTAGTTATACAAGAAAGAAATATAGTGCAACAACACAGTCCTTACTGGATTGATTAAGGCTTTTCTTAATTTAGAAGGTAGATTTCTCCCTCTTGCTAGTTCTCTGGATTTTATTTTATTTTATTTGTTTATTTATTTATTTATTTATTTATTTTTGTGGGTCTGGGGATGGAACCCAGGAGCATTCTACCTCCGAGCTGCACCCCCTGCCCTATTTTTTATTCTTTATTTTGAAACCGGGTCTCACTGAGTTGCAGAGGGCCTAAGTAGCTAAGGCTGTCTGTGAACAGCGATCCTCTGGTCTCAGCCTCCCAAATGCTGGGATTCAAGCGTGCACCATCACGCCCAGCTAGTTTTCTAGATTTTCTCTGTGAAGCCTCAGGATTGGCTTGTGAGAGTAGCATGTTTGAACCTGTGGGTGTCTAAGGGTGTGAAATGCTGTCTTCAAGGAATAATCTTAAGTGTATTATTGCTCTGAATCATATAAACTCTCTCCTTCTTTCCTTCCTTTCTTTCCTGGGGTTTGAACCCAGGAGCATTCTACCTCTGAGCTACATTCTCAGCCCTTTTTGTTTTGAAGCAGGGTCTCACTACGTTTCTGAGAGTCTCACTAAATTGCTAAGTCTGATCTTGAACCTGAGATTCTCCTGTTACAGCTTCCAAAGTACTGCAAGACTTCCAAAGTATTATAGGACTATACTACCACGCCTGGCACAAACTATCCTCTTTGCAAGGGAGGGACAAAGATACATCTGAGCTTTGTGTTCTTCCTTCCTTCCTTCCTTCCTTCCTTCCTTCCTTCCTTCCTTCTTTCCTTCCTTCCTTTTTTTCTTTTTTGGTGGTACTGGGTTTCCTGGAAGCCCTTCTACCTCTGGGTTACACTCCCAGACCATATATATATTTTTTATTTTATTTTATTTTTTTGGTGGTACTGGGGGTGGAACCCAGAGGCTTTCTACCTCCGGGCTATACTCCCAGACCTATTTTATAATTTATTTGGAAACAGGGTCTCACTAAAGTAGCCGAGGCTGGCTTTGAACCTGTGTGATCCTCCTGTCTCAGCCTCCCAAGCGTGGGGATTACAAGCATGTGCCACCACGCCTGGCTTATATATATATTTTTTTTTATTTGGAAACAGGGTCTCTTAAGCCAGCAAGGCTGGCTCCGAACCAGCACAATCCTCCTGTCTCTGCCTCCCAAGCGCGGGGATTACAAGCGTGCGCCACCACTCCTGGCTGAGTTTTGTGTTTTCAATCACGAATGCTGAGTTTGGTTCCTGGCTCCACATTTGTCTTATTTTATTTTATTTTATTTTATTTTTGGTGGTCTGGGGGTGGAACCCAGAGGCTTTCTACTTCTGAGCTATACTCCTAGATTTATTTTATATTTTATTTGGAAACAGGGTCTCACTAAGTTGCTGAGTCTGGCTTCTAACCTGTGCGATCATCCTGTCTCAGCCTCCCAAGCACAGGGATTACAAGCGTGTGCCACCACGCTTGGCTCCACATTTGTCTTTAATCTCATGGAGTTGAGGGGACCTTTTAAGCTCTCTTCTGGCATTTTGTGTGTGCGTGGATAATATATCATATACCTTATCATTTTAACAATATTTTTTATTGTGGAGCCAGGATTGAACCCAGGGCATTCTACCTCTGAGCTACATCTCCAGCCCATCTTATTTTTAAATTTTAAAACAGGGTCTCACTAGGTTGAGAGTCTCACTAGTTGCTGAGTTGTCCTCAAACCTGAAATCTTCCTGTCTTAGCCTCCCAAGTACTGGGATTATACCACGCTTGGCTAACCACTTTTAAGTGTATGATTCAGGGGCACTAAGTACATTCACAATGTGGTACAACTGTCACTACTATTTCCAGAACTTCTTTAACACCCCAAACAGAAACTCCAAACCTGTTAAGCAACAACTCCCCATCTCCTGGCATTCTGACCTTAGCTTGTGCTATATTTAAGCAAGTGTACTTCAGAGCCAAGGAAGCTGCACTGGAGTATTGGTGCTGCCCCTCACTGACCTTGCGGCCTTGAACAATTTACCTGCTTTACGACTCAGTTTAAACCAGGTGTGGCGGCACATGCCTGTAATCCCGATTCCTGGGAGGCTAAAAAGGAGGATCGCAGGTTTGAAGCCAGCCTCAGCAACTTAGTGAGGCTTGTAGCAACTTAGCGAGACCTTGTTTCCAAATAAAAAATAAAATAGGAATGAGGGTGTAGCTCAGAGGTAGACTGCTCAGGAGTTCAATCCCTGGTACCAAAAAAAGACCCCCCAAAAAACAACAAAGATTCAGTTTAATCATCTGCTAAAATGGAGCTAATAAGAACAAGAGCTGTCATAGGATTGTTCCGTGTACATTGTACTACTGTCAAGGGCAAAGCCTGGAGCATCGTGGACACTCTTGGCTTCCCCGGCTGCCGGCCTTGATTTGTCCATGGTCATCAGTGCTCATGTTATCAGATGAAGTTCTCTGCTGTGATCCCGAAGCCTCCAACCCCACTCCACCTGAGCTAGACCTGGCTCCCACCCCTTAAGGTGAAGTGGGGCTGGGATGGGGATTTGTTTGTTTGCTTGTTTGTTTTTTTGGTGGTACTGGAGTGGAACCCAGAGGCTTTCTACCTCCGGGCTATATTCCCAGACCTATTTTACACTTTATTTGGAAACAGGGCTTCACTAAGTTGCTGAGAGCCTCACTAAGTAGCTGAGGCTGGCTTCGAACCTGTGTGATCCTCCTGTCTCAGCCTCCCAAGAGCAGGGATTACAAGTGTGTGCCACCATGCCCGGCTTGGGATGGGGATTTGAACATTCCTCTTCTCTTTCCCTTCTATTCCCTTCTCTCTCTCCCTCCCTCCCTTTTGGTACAAGAATTGAACCCAGCGGCATTCTACCTCAGAGCTACACCCCAGCCCTTTTTATTTTGAAATGAGGTCTCACTAA
Organism: Muscardinus avellanarius; assembly: GCF_963383645.1. Classification (NCBI taxonomy): domain Eukaryota; kingdom Metazoa; phylum Chordata; class Mammalia; order Rodentia; family Gliridae; genus Muscardinus; species Muscardinus avellanarius. The sequence goes on from NC_137798.1 coordinate 70,138,817, forward strand.
GTTACTTAGGGTCTTGCTAAGTTGCTGAGGCTGGCCTTGAACCTGTGTTCCTCCTGTCTTAGTTTCTGAGTACTGGGATTTTAGGCGTGGTCCCTATGTCTGGCTTTGGGCATTTCTTCACCTTCACCATAACCATTAATACTGCCAAGTGCTTATAGATGGTGAAACTGAACACAGATATAGAGACTAAGAGAGGTCTCCCACCTTGAAGGCAAGAGAGATGAGATTTGAGGATAGTTTGACTTCCTAGCCCATGCCTTGATGTGTTGATAAGCACCTGGTAATGCTGTCTGCAGAAGCAGAACTTCAAGGCAGAAATCCAAGCTTACCCACAAGTCAGTCGCGGGCTAAGATGACAGTGTGTGGACTCACCGCCACCCTGGCTCTGGCTTCTGTAATCACTCTAAGAGAGCGAGGGCAAAAGTAATCAGGGAGTCAGGCTGTAATTAACTTTCTCTTCTTTCGCGCGAGGCCTGCGGTCTTTAGGGAGATGGTAGACAGGGGCAATGCCAATGGCTTCCTTTCCTGAGTCTTGCTTTGATGGGGTCCCTCAGCTGTCTTCCCACAGCTCAGCCAAACACATGCTTGGAGGTCCCTAAAGATGAGGGAGTATCACCACCTACCCTCCTCCACCGCCTCCCAGGTTCTCAGTCCCTAGCAGACATACCTTCACGATTTTATGAGCCGAGTGTGGCTGGCTATCATCTATTTGCTTCCTAAGGTGGGTGGGGAGACACCTCTCACTTAAGACTATTTACACTTTTATGTTGATCTTTCTTTTTTTCTTTTCTTTTGGATTGAACACAGAGGGTGCCCTCCCACTGAGCTATACTCCCAGCCCTTTTTATTTTTTATTTCTAGATAGATTCTTGCTAAGTTTCTGGGGTCTCGCTCAATTGCAGAGGCTGGCTTTGAGCCTGGGAGCCTTCTGTCTCAGCCTCCCAAGTTCATGTTGATTTCTTAAATTTGTGGTTGCCCCTCAGTTGGGAGAGAAGGCTTTCTACCTTGTCTTCTGGGGATCGGTGGAATTTGTCAAACTCACGGCTCGCTTTCTTCCACTCGGTTTCTGTTTGTTTTTAGAGTAGATAAAACAGTACACTCGCACACTCGCACAGGCGCACGCAGCGTCTCTCCGCACCACCGCCTCTAGTTTCCTCTTTGACTCTATTCCCATCCTAGGGCTACTGTTTGGGAGCTTATAAAGAGAAACAAAACATAAACGTACCTCAGAACTTTCAAGTGTATGTCCTGCATTGTGATTTCTTATTGAATTTTGGCAACTCCAAGGCTACCTCTAGCTGCTTTGGGGGATAATCTTAATAATGAACTTCTCAGAAAAGTAACTTTCAGTCATTTTAGTCCAAAAAATAGGCATATCCACTTTTTTTTTTTTTGAGGTCTGGGGATGGAACCCAGGGGCATTTGACCTCTGAGCCACACCCTGTGCCCTATTTTTTAAAATTTATTTTTATTGGTGCATTGTAATCATACATCACATTGGAATATAAGACTTGAGAGGATATACAAGCACACATCATCCAATTAGCCCTCATCCAGTCCCCATCCCATTCCCTCCCCCTCCCTCGATCCCATGCTTGTTTGGTGATTAACTTTGATACATGTGTTTATGTACCTCCTGCTTTTTAAAGAGGCTCCATCCTCCCCTATTCCATACCCTCTGATTGGTCACCTTAATTGCTTCACTATAGGGCCCTTTCTATAGCTCGACCACTTCCTGTTGCCTGTTTCCTCCTACTTATTGCTGATTAGGGGAAGCATCTGGTTTTAATTTTCTGCGATATTTCTCTGTGCATGCCGCGTTGCAAATACCGATCCCACTCTTGACGGCCCCAGTTGTGGCCTGGCTACCCGGTGGACTTATCCAGATCTCGCTGGCTCAAGCAGCGGCCTTGCCTCACGGAAGGCCCTGGTTCTGGCCTCGCTGGCCCCGATACTGGCCTAACCCCTCAGCTGGCTCTGATCCCGGCCTCAGAGGCCCCAGCACCGGCCTTCCTCACGGCAGGCTCCGATGTTAGCCGATGGCCCCGGCATCGGCCTAACCCTTTGGCAGGCTCCGATCCAGGCCTTGGAGGCCTCAGAAGCGGCTTTGCCTCATGGAAGGCTCCAATGCTGGCCAGTGGCCCCGGCACCGGCCCAACCCCTCAGCAGGCTCTGATCCCGGCCTCAGAGGCCCCAGCACCAGCTTTGCCTCATGACAGGCTCCGATCCTGGCCTCACTGGCCCCAGCACCGGCCTAACCCCTCGGCAGGCTCCAATCCAGGCCTCAGAGGCCTCAATAGCGGCCTTGCCTCACGGAAGGCTCCGATGCCGGCCAGTGGCCCCAGCACCGGCCTAACCCCTCAGCAGGCTCTGATCCCGGCCTCGTTGGCCCTAGCACCGGCCTAACCCCTCGGCAGACCCTCTGCCCTATTTTATTCTTTGTTTTGAAACAGGGTCTCACTAAGTTGCAGAGGGCCTCACTAAATAGCTGAGGCTGTCCACAAACTGCGATCCTCATGTTTCAGTCTCCCAAATGCTGGGATTACAAGCGTGCGCCACCACGCCCAGTTTATCCATGTATTTCTAAGAACGTCAATTTATTTCTAAAAGAGAATGAGATGTGTGAATATGTAGCCAGGTACGGAGACACACATCTGTAGTCCCAGTATTTGGGAGGCTGAGATGGCAGGATTGCAGGCTTGAGGTCAGCCATGGCTAAGGGTCTTAGTGAGACCCTTAGCAAATTAGCAAGGCCTTTTTTTTTTTTTTTGTGGGTCTGGGGATGGAACCCAGGGGAATTCAACATCCGAGCTACACCTTCTGCCCTATTTTTATTCTTTTTATTTTGAAACAGGGTCTCGGTAAATTGCGGAGGGTCTCACTAAGTAGCTGAGGCAATCCGCGAACAACTGCGATCCTCTCGGATCAGCCCCCCCACCAATGCTGGGATTAACAAACCTGCACCACCATGCCAAGCAGCAAGGCCTTCTTACAAAATAAGAAATTAAAAAAGGGCTGGAGGTATAGCACGGAGTTAGAATGCCCTAAGGCTCAATCTCTAGTACCAAAACAAAGCAAAACAAACAAAAAGGAAGGAAGGAAGGAAGGATATGTATATGTGTATAACTATAAAAAGACTGAAAAGGAGTTGCTCTGTAATACATGTGGGTGTCAGCTTTGTGGATTAGTTCCTTGGTGCTGGAGTTGGCCTCTAGGAAGGTATAATGTGTGTGTGTGTGTGTGTGTGTGTGTGTGTGTAATGTATGGTATGTAACTAGACACCGAACCCAGGGGGTGGTATTCTATCTTTCCTATGTATGTATGTATGTATGTATGTATGTATGTATTTTGTGGTGCTGGGGATTGAACCCAGGGGCATTCTACCTCTGAGATATACCCCCAGCCCTACTTTTTATTCTATATTTTTTGAAACATTGTCTAAGTTGCTGAGGGCCTTACTAAGTAGCTGAGGCTAGCCACAAACCTGCAGTCCTCCCGCCTCAGCCTCCCAAGCACCAGGATCACAAGCGTGCGCTATCATGCCCAGCTTCTTTTTTATTTTGAAACAAGGTTTTGCTAAGTTGCTGAGGATCTAAGTTGTCCAGGCTGGCCTTGAACCTGTAATCCTCCTGTCTCAGCCTTTCAAGTACTGGGATTACAGGATGTGCCACTATAGCCAGTGAATATCTTTTTTGTGTGTGTGGTATTGGTGATTGATTCCAGGGCCATTCTACCTCATAGCTACACCTCATCCCTATTTTATTTATTTATTTATTTATTTATTTATTTATTTATTTATTTTTGTGGTACTGGGGGTTGAACCCAGGGATACTCTATTACTAAGTTATTCCTAGCCTATTTATTTATTTATTTATTTATTTATTTATTTAGTGGTACTGGGGATTGAACCCAGAAGCATTCTGCCATCATGCTACACCTCCAGCCTGATTTTATTTCTTATTTGGAAACAGGGTCTCACTAGGTCGATGAGCCTCACCACTTGCCGAGGCTGTCCTTGAGCTTGCCATCCTCCTGGGTCAGCCTCTCAAGTACTGGGATTACAGGCATGCACCACCATGCTGCTCAGCTTTTATTTTTTATTTTTTAATTTAATTTAATTTTAATTTTTTTTAATTTTTTTTTGGTGGTATTGGGGTTCTTGGAAGCCCTTCTACCTCCGGGCTACACTCCCAGACCTATTTTTACATTTTTATTTGGAAACGGTCTCCTAAGCCAGCGTGCGTGGCTGGCTTCGAACCTGCGCAATCCCCCTGTCTCTGCCTCCCAAGCGCGGGGATTACAAGCATGTGCCACCATGCCTGACTAGGATATGCTATTTTTTTGTTTGTTTGTTTGTTGGTACTGGGGTTCCTGGAAGCCCTTCTACCTCCGGGCTACACTCCCAGACCTATTTTTACATTTTTTATTTGGAAACAGGGTCTCTTAAGCCAGCGTGGCTGGCTTTGAACCTGTGTGATCCGCCTGTCTCTACCTCCCAAGCACGGAAATTACAAACGTGTGCCACCATGCCCAGCTAGGATATGCTATTTTATTTATTTATTTATTTATTTATTTTTGGTGGTACTGGTGGTGGAACCCAGAGGCTTTCTACCTCTGGGCTATACTCCCAAACCATTTTTATATTTTATTTTGAAACAGGGTCTCACTAAGTTGCTGAAAGCCTCACTCAGTAGCTGAGGCTGGCTTCGAACCTGTGCGATCCTCCTGTCTCAGCCTCCCAAGCGCAGGGATTACAAGCGTGCGCCACCACACCCGGCCTTAGGATATGCTATTTTAACGAAATCAAATTGCTTGGTGTGGTGGTGTATGCCCCCCCACCCCGTAATCCCAGCACTTGGTAGGCTGAGATAGGAGGATTACAGGTTCGGGCCAGACTCAGCAATTTAGCATGACCGTGTTAAAAAAAAAAAAAAAGTAGTAAAAAAGTAAAAAGTAGGAAGAATGTCCCAAGGTTCAATTCCCAGTACAAAAGAAAAAAGAAGAGAAGTTGGGGAGGAGGGAAACAGAGTTCTCGGCGTTTCCCAAACCTACTAGCTGTGGGCCTTTTTCTTTTTCTATGACTCTTTTGTCCCATGCAATTTCCAGAGAATATGACTTGTTGGTAAACCTGCCGAAAGCTATGGGTGATTTATGTATACACAATGGAGAGAGAAAATATCCAGCTACTGAAAAAGCTGGCAGTGGACTTGCAAGGCGAAAGCTGTTTCTTGTTTCACAGAACACTTTAGCAGATCATTTGGTCATGAAAAGTCAGGTTCCAGGAACTCGAGCTGGAAGATGGAGAGTGGGAACCGAATTCTGCTGGAGAGTTCTGCACAGCGCTGAGAGGGTAACGTGGAGCTTGGGGCTTGTTAGGAAGGATTGAGTGGTGCTCAGGACAGAAGAAGAGAGAGTTGCCAAGGGTCTGTGGGAGCTTGAGAAGAATCAGAAGAACTTGGTGGGGGAAGTTGGCCAGTGAGGCCTTCAGGACCGCAGAACACTGAAGACCAGACCCGCTGGATGATGTGTGGGGCCCAGTGCAGAGGGAAAACGTGCCACCAGAGGTACCAAAACGCAAAGCTCTCCCTGTCCAACTGCAGCCTCTCTCTTGATCTGTCAAACTGTTTGCTACTTAACACAGCACGATGTTTATGTGATTTTTTAAATTTAATATTGTGCTCCTAGTTGGGCACCGTGGCACACACTTCTAATCCGAGCACCTGGGAGGCTGAGACAGGAAGATTGAAGGTTTTAGGCCAGCCTCACAATTTAGTGAGACCCTGTTTCATTTTAGGGGGAGGTGGCACTGGGAATTGAATCCAGGGGCATTCTATCTCTGAGCTACATCCCTAGTCCTATTTTATGTTCTTCATTTTGAAACAGGATCTCACTAACTTGTGGAGGGTCTCACTAAGTAGCTAAGGCTGGCCCCGAACCTGTGATTCTTCTGTCTCAGCCTCCCAAGTACTGGGGTTACAAGTGTGCACCACCACATCTAACATGATACCCTGCTTCAAAAATAAAAAGGGCCGAGCCGGGCATAGTGGCGCACGCTTATAATCCCAGCATTCGGGAGGCTGAGACCGGAGAATCGCAGTTTGCAGACAGCCTCAGCTACTTAGTGAGGCCCTCTGCAACTTAGTGAGACCCTGTTTCAAAATAAAAATTAAAAAAAAAATGTAGCTCAGAGGTCGAATGCCCCTGGATTTCATCCCCAGACCTACAATAAATAAATAATAGGGCTGGGGAGTATCTTGGAGGGAGAATGCTTCCGGGTTCAATCCCCAGTATCATAAAAATTAAATACATATCTTGCTCCCTTGGACATAGGGAAGCCCAGGAGTGCAGACCCTCGTAGGCAGGGTGGGGGCAGGGGTGAGGGGGGGGCCGCGCTGTGACGTGGCAGCGCATGCGCATGCTGCTCTCCCTCATCAGCCACCCGGTCCAAGTGCCTTGCCCACGACAGGGATGGAGAAGCTGGACCAGGCATCCCCCCCATTCCTATGCTGGCCACCCAACCCACAGTGGACCAACACGAGGCAGGGGTGAGAGGTGGTGGTGGGTTTGGGGGAGACTTGAGAACTTGGCCCAGGAAGGCAGGGAGTTGAAAAGAGGGAGTACAGAAAAGAGGCCTAGGTTCCAAGTCCCTGTCGTGCCCCGTCACCCCATCAGACCTCACTCACGACATGCAAATTCAAAGGGAAGATTATGACCAATGTCAAGCCGGTGACCACAGAGTACTAAAGCCCAAGGATCAGACCCTTCTGTGTAGGAGCTCTGGAGTTCAAATTTAACCCCCATTGTGAGGGAGGACGATTGTAGCAATTTAAATCTGACTATGGACTTTAGAGGGGAGGCCTCTGGGAAGTGAGCAGGATTAAATTAGGCTAATAATGAAATCTTAATGGCTTTATAAAAGAGAAAAAGATCACACACACACTTGTGCTTTCTCTTTCTCTCTCTCTCTTTTACACACACATATACTCTCTTACCTTATGATGTGTTGTGCCACCTCAGGGCTCTGCCCACAAGAAGTCCATCACGTGCTGTGGCCATTGAACTTCCAGAACTGTGAGAAAAAAAGTGCCTCTTTTCTTTATAAAGTTAGCCTGCTTCAGGTACCTCATTACAGTGATGAAAAGCTGACTCCTACAGGGCCCTGTGGACTGTATTGATTTCATACCCATGAGTCCTGCCCTGATGACATCTAATCACTTTTACATTTGTGTGTATGTGTGGTCCCAGGGGTGGAACCCAAGGACATTCTTCCTCAGGGCTACACCCCAAGCCCTATTTTATTTTTTTATTTGGAAACAGGGTCTTGCTAAATTGCTTAGAGCCTCACTAAGTTGCTGAGGCTGACTTTGAACCTGCAATCCTCCTGTCTCAGCCTCCCAAATCCTGGGATTACAGGCATGCCCCACCATACCCCAGAAGAAATGATCTTCACACCAGAGGTAAAGAGCTACAATGATTTTCCTTGTCTGGGTGGATGGCAGCTGAAAGAAAAAGCAATTATCAGGAAGCAAGACTAGGAGATTCAGAATTCAGGATAAACAAAAAATTGGATGAGAGGCAACCATGAGAATATAATCCCTTTGGGAGCGTGTGGACACTTTGAGTTTCCATTCGTGCAAGTGACCAGTGCCAGCGGGAGGATGTGGAGACAGTCAGATGGCCAACACTTGGGTTTCCCACAGTATGACTTACACTTTATGAGAAACATCTTAAAATATGTAAAAATAACCTGAGGATATTTAGAAGTCTGTCTTTACTGGTTGCATTTCTCTATAGCAGAAATGAATCTAACTGTGGTCTTGGGCTCCATCTTTTTGCTTTGTTTTGTTTTGTTTTTGGTATTTGAAATGGAACTCAGGGCATTCTACCTCGGAGCTATACCCCAGCCCCTTTTATTTTTTTATTTTGAAACAGAATTTCCCAAGTTCTTGAGGGTCTTGCCAAGTTGCTGAAGCTGGCCTCAAACCTGAGACCCTCTTGTCTCAGCCTCTCAGGTTCTGGGATTACGCCACCATACCTGGTAGTCATATAAAATCTCTAAACCTCAATCCCTTATTTGAAAGGAGAGGGCTTGGACTAGAGATGGGGGAATGAAATTAAGAACTGAGAGGAGGAAAAATAAATCTAGTATATTGGAAAGGCAGAAAGAGCATTTTTTTTTTTTTTTTTTTCTGGTCTGAGGAATGGAACCCAGAGGCATTTGACCTGTGAGCTACACCCCCTGCCCTATTTTTTATTCTTTATTTTGAAACAGGGTCTCACTAAGTTACAAAGGGCCTCACTGAGTGGTAGCTGAGGCTATCTGCAAACCGTACTCCTCCAGTTTCAGCCTCCCAAATGCTGGGATTACAAGCGTGTGCCACCATGCCCGGCCCAACATTTTTCTTTAACCTTCAGGAAAAAGTCAAATCGTCTTAGCTCACAGGCCATGAGAAGCAGGTGGTGGCCTAGATTTGGCCTGCAGGCCATAGTTTGCCAGCCCTGTTGAGTTTCTACGATGTGCCAGGCACTAAGCCAGGTTCTAGGGATACAGGTCCACTATCTGCAGGGACTCTCAGAGTGAAACAGGATAAGACATTAACACAAGTGACCACAGTCATATGTAAGCCAAGCCCCAGCACCCCATCAATGAACACGTGGATAAGCTGGATAAAATAGCAACATGTCAAAATAGCAACATGTATAAAACAAGTTTAGAGCTCGGCGTGGTGGCACGGGCTTGTAATACCAGCATTCGGGAGGCTGAGACAGGAGGATCAAGGTTCGGGGACAGCCTCAGCTTCTTAGTGAGGCCCTCTGCAACTCAGTGAGAACTGTTTCAAAATAAGAATAAAAAATAGGGCTAGGAGTGTAGCTCAGAGGTAGCATGCCCCTGGGTTTCACCCCCAGTACCGCAAAGACAAATTAAAAAAAAAAAAAAAAAAAGCTGGGCGTGGCGGCGCATGCTTGTAATCCCAGCATTCGGGAAGCTGAGACTGGAGGATCGCGGTTGGAAGACAGCCTTGGCTACTTAGCGAGGCTCTCTGCAACTCCGTGAGACTTTGTTTCAAAATAAATAATATAAAATAGGGCAGGGGGTGTATCTTGGGGGGGTAGAATGCCCTGGGTTCCATCCCCAGGCCCGCAAAACCAACCAACCAACCACCAACCCACCCACCCCACGTTGAGACCGTGGCTAGCGTGAAGAGTTGCGTATGCTGTGTGCAGTGCGAATCCAGAGGCGGCAGGCGCATGGACTCCGGGGTAAATGGTGCCCTGGAGGTGTGGGTGGCCCTGGCAGGAGCTGGGAGAAGTCTGAGCTCATCCCGAGGCTGGGCTGGAAGGCTGCACAGAGGGGAAGGATGTGGAGCAGGGTCTGGGAAGCTGGCGAGGCGCTCTGCTCACTCAGGCGAGCAGGACAGGGCAGTCCGGGAGAAGCCGCGGCGTGAGAGGGCGCATGCGCTCGTGAAGGCCGGCGGAGCCGCTAGAGCTCAGAGGTGCTGTAGAAAATGAAGAAAAGGTGGCATAGGGAGAAAATGACGAAAACACCCGCGGACTGTGCGGAGTCACCTGCACGGGAACCCACACCCACACCGTCCAGCAGTCTAGCGATCCGCCACTTGTTGATGTACGGAGTTAAGTCTTATTAATTTATTTATTGCGACACTGAGTATGGAACCCAGAGGCTTTCTACCTCCGGGCTACACGTTCAGACCTATTTTCTATTTTATTTGGAAACAGGGTCTCACTAAATTGCTGAAAGCCTCATTAAGTAGCTGAGGTTGGCTTCAAACCTGCACAATCCTCCTGTCTCAGCCTCCCAAGTGCTGGCAATACAAACGTGTGCCACCACGCCTGGCTGGTAAGTCAAACTGAAAACCCAGTTCCTTAGTCACAGTGCTGCAGCGCCATTCCAGTTGGTGGTGGAAACACGGCCAGTGGCTGCCACGATAGACGTTCTATCATGGCAGCAAGTTTTATGAGGCAGGCTGTTCTCAGCTCTCAGGGCTCTGAGGAGTTCTAAGCAGAAGAGACCTTCAGCAACTTATCAAGACTCCATTTCACAATAAAAAGAAATACATAAAAAAGGGCTTGGGGTGTAGCTTAGAGGTTAAAATGTGCTTGGGTTCAATCCCCAGTATCCCCCAAAAATCTTATGTGACTTGCTTGAAGTCACACAGCTTCTAGTAGTCAGTTATAAGCAGAATTAAATTGAACTTAGTTAATTGAATTCAGCTGGGTGACTCCAGGCTGTTTTTATGTTATACAGATACGGTTCACTTTGTTTCCAAATGAATATTCTCGTCAATAGGCATCAGGTGCTTGTGGCAGAACTTTATATGCATGTTTTAATAACACATTCACCTAAGTTTGAGACCAAGGAGTCAGGAATATTGAGTAATGGAAATGTGACCCAAATAACAGTGAGACCAATAATTTCTCAAGGCTTCGAATGATTTTCCAAGCCGTTATATGTTCCTGCAGACTTCTCTTCATCCGTATCTTGTACCTTTCTGGAGGCCAAGGTGGGACAAACTTTGCGGTGGTCCTTTCCAGAAATGGTGCTGGAGGGCAGAAGAAGCTTCTTTTGCCCCGGCCCCGATGTGGCTGGAGGATGCCACCCCTGTCCACCAGCTGGCCCTCCTCTGTCCAAGGGCAGAGGCCAACTCGGGTGTGTGACTAACAGCTTATTCGTTTTGTGGTATTGAAGACTGAACCTAGGGTGTTCCACTTCCGAGCTACACCCCATTCCCTTTTTATTTTGTGTTTTGAAAGAGGGTCTCACTAGGTTGCCGAGAGCCTCGTTATATGTGGAAGGTGGCTTCCAACCCGTGATCCTTCTGTCTCAGCCTCCGGAGTACTGCGATTACAGGAGTGCGCTACCACACCTGGCTTCCCACAGAGTTTAAAAGGAGTGTGGTGGATATGGGCTAGCCAGCAGCTGATATTGGTGACCGGATGAACATGATCAAAAGTGGGTGAGCCGTCGGTGAGGTCTGAGGCTCTAGAGGAGTAGGGGCCTCCACAGCAGCACGGTCACCGGCGTTCCTAATGTAGGGAGGTGGGGAGCAGCTCTGGGGTGGGGGACTGCAGTCCTGTTCTTCCAAGCTGGAAGACTTGGATAAGTGACTTGGATAAGTCCCTTAGTCTGTGGGCCTCAGTTTCCTCAAACACCGGGGCAAATTGAGGAGGCCTGCCCCCGAGGGTTGTTGTGGGGTGAAATGGACTCAGCTGTGTGAATTGTTTGGCATCCAGCCCAGGCTCAGCGACGAGGGAAAATCCACGTAAAGTGCTTCCTCTGCCCCAGCTCTGTCCCCAGAGCCTGGGTAAGATGCTTAAAAACTCTCAGAACCAAGTCCCCTTCTCTTCATTTTGCTGAACAAAGAAACTGAGGGACAGAGAGGTTAACCTGCTTGTCCAGGTTACACAGCCACGCTCATAAGTACTACACTAAGCAGACTCTCCGTAAAGGTAAACTACCATCATGTGCCTTTGTGTGTGTGTGTGTGTGTGTGTGTGTGTGTGTGTGTGTGTGTGTGGTATTGGGGATTGAACCTAGGAGCATTCTACTTCCAGCCCTTTTAAATTTTCGTTTTGAAACAGGGTCTCTCTAGGTTGCTAAGTCTAAGTTGCTGAGGCTGTCCTTGAATCTGAGACTTTCTTATGTCAGCCTCCCAAGTACTGGGATACAGGTGTGTGACATCACACCTGGCTTATTTGTGTGTCTTTTTTTTTTTTTTTTTTTTTTTTGGTGGTGGTACTGGGAGTGGAACCCAGAGGCTTTCTACCTCCGAGCTATACTCCCAGACCCTTTTTATATTTTATTTGGAAACAGGGTCTCACTAAGTTGCTGAAAGCCTCACTAAGTAGCTGAGGCTGGCTTCGAACCTGTGCGATCCTCCTGTCTCAGCCTCCCAAGTGCGGGGATTACAAGCGTGCGCCACCACGCCCGGCTATTTGTGTGTCTTATTTTTACAAGTACTTCTTCTCCCTCTTCCTTTGAATTGCCAATTCCTTCTGTTGACATACTCTGAGCCAAAAATTTGAGATATATTTCAGAGAAAAGAGTTTGAGCTGCAGAAGGTAAAAGGTTCAGAGGGAAGAGGCAGTTGTGAAGATGTGATCGAGAGCCTGCAAAGTTGGGATTTCTTTTTTTTTTTTTTTTGTGGTACTGGGGATGGAACCCAGGGGCATTCTACCTCTGAGCTACACCCCCAGCTCTATTTTTTATTCTTTATTTTGAAACAGGGTCTCACTGAGTTGCAAAGTGCCTCAGCCTCCCAAATGCTGGGATTAGAAGCATGCATCACCACACCCAGCTCAAAGTTGGGATTTCTATAACATTTCGTAGTTTAAGGGGGCGGCGGGAGAACGGGAGAACACATTTTAGGTGTTCTGGAAAAGCTGGAATAGTAGATGGTGGTTTTCTTTGCTTTGCTTTTTAAGTTCTTTTTTAGTTATATCTAGCACAAGACTGAGGTTCTGCACGCAGACAGCCCTCAGTATACGTGAGCGCCTGGCCTGCTCCAGGCGCCGCCAGCCCAGCTTCTGTCTCCTCCAGCCCTAGGCGGGCCTCCCAGCACACTCACCCCACCAGGAGATCTCCCTCCCTCTGCACATCCCACAGAAAGCTTTTTCCTTATGTGCTCCAGTGGTTCTCACATTCCTGGAAACAAACAAAACAATCTCAACATAAATTTTAAAGGATTTCAGCACTTTGGTGACCTTTCCTCCGCTTCTTCTTTTTGGTGGTACTGGGGATTGAACCCAGGGGCACTCTTATCTCTGAGTTGCACCCCAGCCCAATTTTATTTTATTTATTTTGAAATAGGGTTTCACTGAGTTGCTAAGGCTGGTTTCAAACTTGCAAACCTATTGCTTCCACCTCGCAAGTACGTTGATTGCAATTGTGCGCCATTTCGCCAGGCTTCTTTGCCCCTGCGGCTGCTACTGCTACTGCTGCTGCAGCCGCCTCCTCGTCCTCGTCCTCCTTCTCCTCTTCTTCCTTCTCCTTCTCCTCCTCTTCCTCCTTCTCTTCCTTCTCCTTCTCTTCCTTCTCTAGCTCCTTCTTCTCTTCCTCCTTTTTTCCCCCTAGTGATAGATACTGGGGATATAACCCAGGCCTGGGACACTGAGCTATATCTCCAGCATTTTTTTTTTTTTTTTTTTTTGGGCTGGTCTGGGGATGGAACTCAGGGGCATTTGACCTCCAAGCTACATCCCTGCCCTAATTTTATTCCTTTTTTTTGAGACAGGGTATCACCAAGTTGCAGAGGGCCTCACTAAGTAGCTGAGGCTGTCCACGAACCGTGACCCTCCAGTCTCAGCCTCCTGAATGCTGGGATTACAAGCATGTGCCACCATGCCCAGCTTTATCCTCTAGCATTTTTATTTTTTATTTTGAAATAGGGTCTTGCAAATTTGCCCAGACTGGTCTTGAACCTGTGCTCCTCCAGCCTTAGTCTCCCCAGTAGCTGAGATTATAGGCTTTCGACACTTTACCTGATGTCAGTGATTTTCCTTACTTTAAAAGTTTTGCTGGGTGTGGTGGCTCACGCTTGTAATCCCTGCACTTGGAGGCTGAGACAGGAGTATCGCACAGGTTCGAAGCCAGCTTCAGCTACTTAGTGAGGTTCTCAGCAATTTAGTAAGACCCTGTTTCCAAATAAAATATAAAAAATAGGTCTGGGAGTGTAGCCAGCCCGGAGGTAGAAAGCCTCTGGGTTCCACTCCCAGTACCACCAAAAAAAAAAAAAAAAAAAAAAAAATCTATACCTGTAGTCCCAGTGACTCAGGAGGCTGAGACAGGAGTTCACAAATTTATGGCAGCCTGGATAACATAGTAAGATCCTGTCTTAAAAACCAAAACAAAATGACGATGACAACAACAACAACAAAACCCAACTAAAAACCAGAGGTCTGGACAGGCGTGGTGGCACACGCTTGTATCCCAGCATTCGGGAGGCTGAGACTGGAGGATCGTGGTTTGCAGGCAGCCTCAACTACTTAGTGAGGCCCTTTGCAACTCAGTGAGACCCTTTTTCAAAAAAAAAAAAAGAATAAAGATATAGGGCAGGGGGTGTAGCTCAGAGGTCCAAATGCCCCTGGGTTCCACCCCCAGACCCACAAAAACAAACACACAAACAAACAAAAAAACAGAGGTCTGGCCAGGCGTGGTGGCACACGCTTGTAATCCCTGCGCTTGGGAGGCTGAGACAGGAGGATCGCACAGGTTCGAAGCCAGCTTCAGCTACTTAGTGAGGCTTTCAGCAACTTAGTGAGACCCTGTTTCCAAATAAAATATAAAAAATAGGTCTGGGAGTATAGCTCAGAGGTAGAAAGCCTCTGGGTTCCACCCTCAGTACCACAAAAAAACAAAAACACAAACAAAACCAAAAACCAGAGGTCTGGCCATGACTCTGATTAACCTTGACTTTTAGTAGCTATGTAAGAGGGGATCAGGTGGCATGGACATTCTTAGGAATAGAGGCAGGAAGGGAATGAGAGGGAGTCTTGGTACTTTTTGAGTTCTGGCTGCTGTGAATGTACATCCTATTCTGAAATAACCTCTTCTGAAAAAAATAGAGTTTGGTTTGAGGCTGCATCCCTCTTCTGTGAGCTTGGGAAGTGGCCCAGCCCTGTGTTGGGATGATCGCCGCCCTCCCCCAGGTAGTTTGGGGAGAGACACACTGTCATTTATGAGGCGCGTGATTCTGAAGGAAAGCCCACTTCTTAAGCCTCTGCCTCCTCCTCTCTGTCACAGGAAGTATGGTATGTTAATGAAAGACCAGGCTCAGCTCCACCGCCCGCCTGCTCTGTGATCTCCTCTGGGCATGCTGTCTCTTTGACTTGGTTTCCACCTGTAAAATGGAGATTGATCATGCTACCTTCCTGTTAGGCTTGGAGGCTGACTTGAGTGAAAGCGCATAGAATAAAGCCTGGCACATAGCAGTTGTCAAACACTTGTGATCGTTACAGGCAGTGCTTACTTTGAGCTTTAGTTACCTAAGAACACCAGTCCCCAAGAGCGTGGTTCAAATGTCAGGGACCCGTGTAGTTACTTAAAGCACAAAGTGCTGCTAGCTCTTCAATCCACAGAGCACTACCTCAGTGACAGGTCCGTGCTATGCTGAGTGACCAGTTACGTCCCTTAAAGCCCACTGGTGCTTAGTTACTGCATCTCTGTGGGATTCATGCAGAGGCAGCCAAGCATTTGGCTATATTGACTCCTTCTCCCCCAGCAATCAGCCCTCATCACATTTTATAAGAAACCTTAATGAAAGCTGGGTGCAGTGGAATATGCCTATAATCCCAGCTACTCAGGAGGCTGAGGCAGAAGGATGACAAGTTTCAGCCCAGCCTGACAACTTAGTGAGATCCTGTCTCAAAATAAAAAATAAAAGGGAGTTGGGCATGGTGGTGCATGCTTGTAATCCCAGCATTCGGGAGTCTGAGACAGGAGGATCGCGGTTTGAAGACAGCCTCAGCTACTTAGGCCCTTTGCAACTCAGTGAGACCCTGTTTCAAAATAAAGAATAAAATATAGGGCTGGGGGTGTAACTCAGAGGTTGAATGCCCTGGGTTTCATTCCCAGTACTGCAAAAAAAAAAAAAAAAAAAAAAAAAAGGGACTGGACATGGTGGCACATACTTCTAATATTAGTAGGTGGGAAGCTGAGACAGGAAGATCACAGGTTTGAGACCAATCTCAGCAACTTAGCAATGTTCTCTGCAACCTAGCAAGACTCTGTTTCATTAGCAAAAAAAAAAAAAAAAAAAAAAAGGGCTGGGGGTATAGCTCAGAGTTAGAATGCCCCTGGATTCAATTCCCAATATCACACACATGCATAAAAAAAGGGGAGGTGGGAGAAGGCTGGGGCATAGCTCAGTGGTAGAGTAGCCCTAGGTTGAATCCCCAGTACTGGAAACATCATCATCAACAACAAAAAAGGTTAAGTAAAAAACAAGGAGTTGGCCAACAGCGATGAAAGTGTAGCAGAGACACAGAAAGTGACGCAAGTGGAAGTGCAATTGGAGGTGGGATTTGAAACGGAGACGGCAAAGTCAGGGTGAGACCTGAACCTGCGTGAAGCCCCTGTGCAAATCACACTGAGGCGTTGGGAGAACAGAGAAGCAAGCTGAAGTCACTTGGCTCTTTCCATTTCAACTGCACCAGGTGCAGAGAGCTGCCTGTGGGCGAAACGGAGCCTTTACTTCTGCTTTGGGTTCTGTGCAGTAATTTTCACTACACTGTGCAAATAACTTTGCGGGATTCAAATCTAAGGTAAATGGAGCCACAGAAAAAGTAGCTGACCACGGGAATGTTGACACTGACTAGAGGGCAGCTGGAGTTTAGCTTTTCCTATGTGCCAAGCCCTGTGCTAAGTGCTTTATAAACATGACTTAATCCTTACAGGCCGTCTGAGAGGTAGGAACTATTGTCATTATTTTATAGGCAGAGAAATGGAGGTTGAGCCAGGTTAAGGCATTTACTTAAGGGGAAGTGGCAAGTGGATCTGAATCCAGGCATGACTAACTGTGGATCCTTGGCTTGTACCCACAAGGCCACCTGAACATGCTTTTCTCCTGTAAAGTGTTTAATGATAACTCTGTTAGTGGTGGGAAGCTGTCTGGTGGCCTGTGCCGGGAAATATTGCACTGCACGGAAACTGGGATGGCCCGTTAGTTTCCTCCCTTTCCCTGCCCTTCTCTTGCTTACTCCCAGGCCCAAGCACACAGGGCCCACCGTCTGACCAGCTGGCCGCTGAGAGTCCACCGAGCACAGCCCCTGCTTTTCCTGGCCCACAGCTGCGCGGCCTCCAGGTGCTTCCCACGCCCCGGCCCTGCAGGGACCTCCCCTCCGCCCACGTCCACCATGCGTCCCAGCTGCCTGTTGGCTTTGCAGCTCTTGTCTGGGAGGCTTTGGTGGCTCTGGGGACAGGCCCAGCAAAGGCCTTGGCCATATCTACAATTCCCAAGTCTCAGAAGTGTTAGAGGCGGGTGCAGTCAGCTGCAGCCCTGGCTCAGGGGCCGCAAGAACCCAGGCGGGGTCTTGCTTTGCTGGTCACCTTCTCCTCCAGCGTGGGGCCCTGGCTGTAGCCTCTCAGACCAGCCTTGGCAAGTAATCTGAGCTTTTGAGCATTAGGTTCCTTTCAGTTTCTCAGCCAGAAGTTCTGCAAGTTTCTCATTCTGTAGGCCTGCAGGGCCCTCTGCAAGGGAAGGGGGCAGTTGGAAAGGGAGACCAGGGCCCTATGGGCTCCACCCGACAGAGCACCAGCTCTGAAAAGCCCTTGTAGCGGCTGCTGTGCTGGCCCTGGGGAGATGAGAACACCCATCCTACTGACCTCGCTGCGCCCTCAGGGCTGGGGAGGGGCCGGAAGTCTGGTTTCCTAAGCATTTGGAAGGATCCTGAGAAGCTGGCAGGGCCACTGTCTGAGTCCCATCTCAAGAGAATTTGGGAGAGGAAGTGTTTTTCTAAAGCTTTCCCTCATGGAATGTCGTCCCTCTTTCCCTCCTCCTGTGTGTCAGGATTTGGGAACAGGGCCGTGAGCAAAACAAAGATGCCTATTTTTATGAAATTTATATTTTAATGAGAGAGGTTGGAAAGTAGGCAACAAGAATCGAATGCAAGACCTCCCATAGAGAAGAATAAAGTGGGGTCAGGATGGGGACGGTGCGGCTGTGCTGTTCCAGTGGAGGCCTCTGATGGGTGGCTGAGCCTTGTGGAGAAGAGAACCAGGAAGGAGCGATGAGCAGGGTGTCCTGGGTGCCTGGGGTCACAGCTCAAGTGCCACAGGGGGAGGGGCCTTGGTTTATGGGATGGAAAAGAATTTCAGCACTCACCAGAGGCATAGAGATTTATTTAGGAAAGTAAGAAAAACACATTCTATAGGACATCTTAAAAGTGAGAAAGGCCCTTTGGGAGTGCAGGGCTCTTCTTATTTTGAAGACTTTGGTGAAGGGTGGGCTGGAGGAGGCATGTGAGGATGACATCAGTCCAGTCAGCTTGTTTAAACTGTTCAGGGACAGTCAACAGAGCCCAAGGAGGTTCCCCTTGGTGTGACCTCTGTTGTCTGGTCAACAGATTCCTTTCTGAGGATGGTCAACAGAAACTTATGGGTGTAACAGGCTTTGTCACAGGCTTCAATATCAAAGTTACATTTTCCTTGTTCTCTTTGTATGTCCTTCCTCCTCCTCCTCCTTTTCTTTTTTTCTTTTTTTTTTTTGTGGTACTGGGGGGTGAAACCCAGGAGCTTTTCTACCTCTGGGCTATACTCCCAGACCTATTTTATACTTTATTTGGAAACAGGGTCTCACTAAGTTGTTGAGAGCCTAAGTAGCTGAGGCTGGCTTCGAACCTGTGCGATCCTCCTGTCTCCGCCTCCCAAGCGCTGGGATTACAAGCGTGCCCCACCACGCCAGGCTCTCCTCCTCCTCTTCTCCTTCTTCTGGTACTGAGGATTGAACTCAGGGGCATTCTATTTCTGAGTGACGCACTGGATCTATTTTATTTTTTAATTCTGAAACTAGGTCTCATTAAGTTGCTGAGGGCATAAGTAGCTGAGGCTGGTCTTGAACCTGTGATCCTTCTGTCAGTCTCCCAAGTACCAGGATTACAGGCGTGCACCATCATGCCCAGCTTCTTTTCTGTTCTACCACAGAAGGATATAATTAAACTCTCCTGATGGTCTCAGGAGAGCTTCTGCCTCTACACTGACTCCTTCCCCTGGAAGGGGAGGCTGTGTATGGAGCAGGGGGGTTGAGTCCAGCTCTGAATAGGTTCAAGGACCCTGGCTCACACTTCCTAGGTATTGGAAAGTGAGAGGAGACCATAAGAAGGTGCATTTGCTACCAACAGCTGGAGCTGGTCTGACACTCTTACCTAGACAGAGAGCCCAGTGAGGTGCCTGGCTGAGAGGTTGCCTCTAGGTTGATGCTCAGAAGCTCCACTTAGCCCGAGAGAAAGGCCAAGTTCTGTGGTCCGATACTGACTTTATTTATTTATTTATTTATTTATTTATTTATTTATTTTTGTGGGTCTGGGGATGGAACCCATGGGCATTTGACCTCCGAGCTATATCCCCTGCCCTGTTTTTTATTCTTTATTTTGAAACAGGGCCTAAGTTGCAGAGGGCCTCACTAAGGAGCTAAGGCTGTCCACGAATCCCATCCTCCTGTCTTAGCCTCCCAAATGCCGGGATTACAAGCGTGCGCCACCACGCCTGGCCGGTGCAGCAAGAGGGTGGAAGAGTGTGGGGAGAGGCACGTGATGGTCGATTTTATGTATCAACTGAACTGGGCGAAGGGTGCCCAGACAGTTGGTATTTCTGGGTGAATTTGTGAGGATGTTTCCAGAAGGTTAGCATTTGAATCAGTAAAGAAGACCTACTTCACCAGTCTGTTGAGAGGTGGAACAGAACAAGGCAGAGGAAGGGAGCAGTCCCTCTCCTGGAGCTGGGGTGCATCTTCTGCCCTCTGACATGGAAGCTCCCAGCTCTCAGGCCTTTGGCCTTGGAATGACTCACACCACACGCTTTTCTGGTTCTCCAGCCTGCAGGCAACAGGCTGTGGGACTTCTTGGCCTCCAGAATTGTGTGAATCAATTCCCATAATGAATCTCTTGCCTATGTCTCTGTGCCCCCCACTCTTCTCTGGAGAACTACAAATAGAAGGCCGCCGTGGACAGGGTGGGAGAGCCCTCGGGACGCCCTCGCTGAGCCCAGCTGAGTCACCCTGCTGCAGCTAGGCCGAGGCGCAGAGGGCAGAACGGGCTGTCCAGGAGGCCTGACCCTCCTTGCGGTTCCCCGGGCGCTTACTGTGCCCCAGACATGGTGCAGTGTACCTTCACTTGTGGCCTCCTGCATGCTCACCCCCCTGTTCCAGCCCTCCTGGGGGTCAAACGTCCTGGGAAGCAATGGAGCCAGGATTTCAGCCTTAGTCACAAGAGTCCAAAGGCCAGGTTTTTTACCATGAACACTCGATGCTGGAGAAAGACTCTGAGGGAAGGAGGCAGGTGGCCTGCCCCCTGGGAGGTGCTGAGCATCAACTTCGGAGGCAGAGTCACTGAAAGTACTTTTGCAGAAGAAGGGCCTTGCACAGGGTGTCTGGAGGGAGGCAGGGTTAAAGCGCAGTGCAAGAAGCCGCTAGACTTATAGTTGGCATTGAAGAAAAGAGTCCCTTGCCTGAGTTTTTGCCATTCTAGCCTGAAACATCTGGACTGGAATTATTTAGACACGAGTTCTTCTGGTGCATGCAATCACTCAGGGGACATTTGGGACTTCACTATCAGGATACATTCAGCCAACAAGGCTCTTTAAGTCACGTGACCCTCTGCCATCCTCCTCCCAAGGGCCTGAGCCCTGGGGTTTTACCCTCTCCCAGGGCAGACTGGGACATTGGTTGAGGTCGAGTCGGGCAGGAGGGGTGGCTGTCATCATCTTAAAGAAGAGGCCCAGGAAGCTCTGACAGCTGAAAAACACCTGTTTTAGGGCAGACACAAGGGATATCGTGGTAACACTGATGGAAAAATGACATCTTGTCAGATACCAAGAGAACTCGGCGGAACAAATTTGCATTATGTTCTACATGGGCACCTCTGGTGATTTGTAGACGGGTCACAGAAAACTGTGAGGTTTTTCAAAGGGTTTCTTACAGCAAAATCAGTTACTTATTTAAAAGAACCTAAGAATGAGCATTTTACCAATATAGCTGCAGTGATACGTGCTTTACTAAGTAGAAAGCATTCCCATTTTAACTTTATTTTATTTTTTTATTTTTGGTGGTACTGGGGTTCCTGGAAGCCCTTCTGCCTCTGGGCTACCCTCCCAGACCTATTTTATACATTTTTATTTTTGGAAACAGGGTCTCTTAAGCCAGCGCGGTGGCTTCGAACCTGTGTAATCCTCCTGTCTCTGGCTCCCAAGCGTGGGGATTACAAGCGTGCGCCACCACGCCTGGCCCATTTTAACTTTGAAAAGTATATTCTATAAATTAGGATAGGCAGATAAGGTGAGCCATAAAGGTATGTCTGCCTGCCTCCCTCCCTCTCTCCCTCTTTCCTCCCCTCCCCTCCGTCTTTCCTTCCTTCCATGATTCTGTGATTGAGCCTAGAGATGCTCTACCAAGTTGCCCAGGTTGGCCTCAAACTTGTAAACCTCCTACCTTAGCCTCCCAAGTAGCTGGGATTGCAGGTGTGGGCCACTCTACCCAGTTTGTTTCTCTAAAGTGGCTTGCAGAGCCAAGGTTTGGAGGCTTCTATCAAGAAAGACAGGTTCTATATCCAAGGGTGTCGTTGTCGTCGTCGTCGTCGTCGTCCTCTTCCTCCTCCTCCTCCTCCTCCTCCTCCTCCTCCTCCTCCTCCTCCTCCTCCTCCTCCTCCTTCTGTCCTTGGGGTTGAACCCAGGGACATTCTACCTCTGAGTTATACCCCTTGCCTTTTCTATTTTTTATCTCGAGACAGGGTCTCACTAAGTTGCCAAGTCTGGCCCCAAACCTGTAATCCTCCTGTCTCAGCATCCCAAGAATTGAGGTTAAGTGTGTGCTACTGCACCCAGCTATTTCCAAGGGTCTTCTTACTGGGGAACCCAGAAGGCTTCTGTAGGGCTTGTTTTCCATTGTTTTTGAATGGAAACAAACTCTCCTTTTTGCTTAGGGTTGCAGTTGTCTGGAGAGACTGTGGTCTCATGGGGAAGAGAAAGACCACTACCCTAGAGTCATAAGTATCATTTTCCTCTAAACATCCCCCCGCCCCCCAAAAAAGGTATTATTTATATATACATAGGAAAACAATCTAGGACAAACCACAACCAATATGGGTGGTTAACTGTATAACTTTAATTTTTGTATACATGAATGTTTTTCAGAATTTCTATAAAGAACATACATTCCTTTCACGGGAGAGGGGAGAGACACTGTAAAGACTTCTTTCAGAAAAACAAAAAACATTTATATAACAGTGATTTATACAGTTCTTGCCACACACATTCTAATGCAATCTTCCCAACAGTGCCTTCGGATGTTCATTTCCATGTGGGCTTTAGAAGACATCCCCCAGGAGATTTGGAAACCGTCCAAGGACGCGCAGCTCCAGGGAGCCGAGCTGGAAGCCGAGCTCAGGCTTCTTGCTAGATTTCATCTTGAGTGAGGGTCAGAGGGGCCGTGGGGTGAGTGGACAGAGGGTGCAGGGGAAGTCGGAAGGCAGGCTGGGAGAGCAGGCAGGGAACCGCCAGCTTCGGAGGACTCGGAGGTTTGACAGCTGCCCGTAACAGGGCTCGTCGTACCTCTGGTTTTATTTGGGGGCTGCATGGAAAGCACATGTTTGGGAAATTGGTCCACTCTGACTCCTGGCTCAGTTTTACTCCACCCGGCCCACCTTGTATTTGGAGACCATTGGGAATGGCTCTCATGGGCCACGCCTGGCCCTACACATTCCTTCTTTCTTTATAGGGCCAAGGCAAGGCCTTTGTCCTTCTGAGTTGGACAAAGTGAGAGGCGTATGGTCCAGCCTCCTTATCAGAAAACCTCAGGCTTCTTCCAAGAGCAGGAGGTGTAATCTCATGATGGGAATCACCTGCTGAGACGGGCCTTCTTTTTTTTAAAATTTTTATTTATATGTGGAACATACTGAAAATTTAGACTGGGCTTGGTGCCCTCTCCCCACCACCAGGTTAACCATGCTATATTCATACTTTTACACATATTCGGATGTAGCTCCTCCATTAATCAACACCAGCCTTCTTCCTCCTCTATCCTTCCATTCTAGCTTTGCTGAGATTTCCTCTCCATTATCTGGAGTCCCTCTGGTATCCCCAATACTCCCTAGTTTGGGCATATTAAAGAAAACATATGTCCCTTCTCTTTCTTTGCTTGGCTGATCTCACTTAACATAATGTCCTCCAGATCTTTCCATCTTCTTACGAATGGCATGATTTTGTTCTTCTTTATAGCTGAGTAGAATTCCATTGTGTGTATTTCCCATAATTTTGCAGTCCATTCATCTGTTGATGGAGACCTAGATTGGTTCCATATTTTGGCTATTACAAATTGTGCTGCTATGAACATGGGTATGCATATGTTACTGTAGTTTTCTGATTTCAACTCCTTTGGAAAAATACCCAGGAGTGGTAAAGCCATATCATATGGTGGATCCATTCCCAGTTTTCTAAGGAATCTCCACAGTAATCTCCATAGTGGCTGAACTAGTTTGCACTCCCATCAACAGTTTAAAGGAGTTCCTCTTTCCCCACATCTTCACCAGCATTTGTTGTTATTTGTTTTCTTTATGCTTGCCACTCTAATTGGGGTTAAATGGGATCTCAGTGTAGTTTTGATTTGCATCTCCTTAAGGGCTAATGATGTTGAAGATCTTTTCATGTATCTATTGGCCATTTGTATCTCTTCTTTTGTGAAGTGTCTATTCAATTCAGTTGCCCATTTCTTCTTTTTCTTTTTCTTTTTTTTGGTGGCACTGGGGTTCCTGGAAACCCTTCTACCTCCGATCTACACTCGTAGACACCTATTTTTTTATATATATTTTTATTTGGAAGCAGGGTCTCTAAAGCCAGCGCAGCTGGCTTCAAACCTGCGCGATCCTTCTGTCTCCGCCTCCCAAGTGCAGGGATTACAAGTGTGCGCCACCATGCCCGGCAGTTGCCCATTTCTTGATTTTTGTTTGTTTTGCTAGTGTGTAGTCTTTTGAGCTCTTTGTATATTCTAAATATTAGTCCTCTATCAGAGTGGTGGCTGGTAAAGATCTCCCATTCTGTAGGCTTCCTCTTTAGGTTCTTGGTGATTTCCTTTGATGAGGAGAAACTTTTTAGTTTGATGTCATCCCACTAGTTAATTCTTGCTTTAATTTCCTGCGCTTTGGAGGTCTTTCTTGTTGAGAAAGTTACTGCCTGTGCCTATATGTTGGCGTGTTGAGCCTACCCGGGATGGGCCTTCTGAACTTAGGCAGGTCTGCAGAGCAAATCTCTAGGGATTCAGGGAGGGACTTGGGAGCTGAGGCACTGATGGTGGCGGGCAGAAGGCGGCTCTCCTTCAGAGACTTCATGATGCTGCACAGCTCCTCCTGCAGTTGGTTAGACACAGAAAAACCTGGAGCGAGGGAGTGAGAGGAACTCAGGTGGGTGTCCTGCCAGACACCGAGGGGTACTCCAGCTGGCACTCTGTGCTAGGGGTCAGCCTTGCTGGAGTGAGGCCTGATAAGTCAGGTCCCCCCTCCCCCATGTGATCCTGTGGTGGGGACAGGAGGCAGAATCCTGGAAGCAGAGATATCACAAGACTCCAGGTGCTGCTGCGAGACATACTTGAGATCGCAAGACTGCAGATGTCGTGAGAGAATTGGCGTTCCCACGCTTAGTCCCACCCCTCAAAATACCAGCTTAAAAGCAAGATCATTTCAGGCCTGCCACGTGGGTGACTCAGCGGGCCAATCTGGACTACGTGTGGGACTCTCCAGGCAGATGGTTTGTCAGTCCCTTTCCCCGACCCGGTGACCTCGCCCTGGACCCCGAAGTGCCAAGTTCTTTCAGATTAAAGCAGATTTTTTTTTTACCTCTGTGGGTGCTTTGCCTCCTTCACGGTCTCCCCAAGCCCCAACACCCCCAGTTCAACCTTTCAAGGGCCTTGCTTACGGATAGGCACCAGCTGGAGTCCAGCTGATAGGGAAGGAAGAGGAGAAGCTGTCTTTTTTTCTAGAGTTGAATGAAATGGAATGCTGGAGCTTCTGTAGTTGCAAAAGACCAATTGTTAAATTTCCAAGAAGCTTGTAAATCATCATGCCGGGGCATTTCCACCACAAATATTGGCAAGTCCCACTAATGAGGGCTTGCCCTGCCACTCACCTGCACACTCCTGGGCAAGGGGTAGCGTTTACCTCATGGTTGGGGGTTCATAATGGCCCCTGGAGGAGGAGGATAATAGTGATTTCTGCTTTGGGAGTCCCCTTCGTAATATCATGATGAGAAGCACCTAGCACGTGCTGAGGAGATGTTTTTACTTTGGAATGTACTATGAGATGAATTTGTCCTTGGCTTTCTCTATGTCTAAACCATGGAGGACGGCTGGGTATAATGCACTCTCCAGGGCCTGCCACCACTCATCTCTCTAGACCCTAAAGCAGCTGATACAGTGCCTGGCACAAAGTAGGTGCTTCAGAAATAGTTGTTCAAAAGAAGCCAGAGGGATCTGTATCACCTGCTATTGGGATTTCACAAACTTCCTGAGTGCTGCCAGTAGAGGGCACTACAGGACTAATGTTGTGTCAGTACCAGCTAGCTCTTAATATTCTATCTAAATGAAACAGTATTTGTTTCATTAATTTAAATGAATCAGGAAGGAGCCTAACTGAATTGGTGATTTTCAGGTAAAGCACCAGTTTTGAAAAGACAAATACTGCAGTGCTCAAGTGGTGGTAGCAGACATTGTCCTGGCATGCTGCAGTTTACACAAAGCACTTGGCCTGCATTGTCTCCCCCCACCCCCCTGCGGTACTGGGGGTGGAACCCAGGGGCATTCTACCTCTGAGCTACACCCCCAGCCCTATTTTTTTATTCTTTAATTTGAATCAGGGTCTCACTGAATTCCAAAGGGCCTCACTAAGTAGAAGCTGAGGCTGTCTGTGAACTGCGATCCTCCCATCTCAGCCTCCCAAATGCTGGGATTAAAAGCGTGGGCCACCACAACCCTGCATGGTGTTGTTGTTCTTAAGGACCCCATGCGGTGTACGTGAGCACAGAGCTGGGCTCTGGAGTCTGAGGGCTGGGCCTCAAATCTGGGCTCTGTCAGGGACTTCCTGACTTTGGTCAAACCACAAAACCTGTCTCCTGGTTTGGGCTTAATATTAGAACTTGTCCTTGGGACATGGTGTGAAAGGAAGAGGGTGCACGCAAAGCACTTAACAGACTGCTGAGCAGGTAATGAGCGCTCAGCACACGTGAACTTTTATTTATGAATGTTACTACGCCAGGTTCCTAAGCTGGGAGAGAAGGAAATGCTCAAGGGCAAAGCCAGGGCAGAAGTCCTGCCTCTTCTACCCCAGGGCCTCTGCCTCTGGCACCACCTGTCCCCTTGCTGTTACTGCTGACAAAAGCTTCCAGCTGTGCTCATATTATCATTCCTGCTGGGGTTCTTGAAGACTCCTTTAAAATAAATTCCCTTTGTAAATCCCATCCCTGCTATTAATTTGCTTAGTAACTAACTTTTTCTTAAAGAGCGCACAGTTAACTTCAGCCAAGTGCTGCCCAGGACTCATGGTCTGACTCTGAGAGCTCAGGATAAGGCAGCTTTACCGTCCTGGGTGGATAAAGCCTGGTGTTGTGAACCCAGCCGACTTCAGGGCCAAGTAATGGGGATTCCCGCCCTGTCTGAAGCAAGAAGTAGATATGCCAGCCTAACAGTGTCACATTTTCTGAGTTTTTAAGATAATCTACAAGATGGGCGTGGTGGCACACACTTGTAATCCCAGCATTTGGGAAGCGGAGACTGGAGGATCGTGGTTCGTGGACAACCTCAGCTACTTAGTGAGACTCTCCACAACTGAGACCCTGTTTCAAAATAAAGAATAAAAAATAGGGCAGGGGGTATAGCTTGGAGGTCGAATGCCCCCTGGGTTCCATCCCCAGACCTGCAAAAAAAGATCATCTAGAACTCTAGATTTCTATGTGAAACATCTCACTTGATAAATCTTTTTAAGTAATTTTAAGGTTGAATGGGCTGGTGGTGCACTTTTGTCGTATCAGTCCTGGGTGACTGGGACAAAAGGATCACAAGTTGGAGACCAGCCTTAGTAACTTAGTGAGACTGTTTCAAAATAACAAAAATTAAAAGGCCTGGGGTGTTGCTCAGAGGTAGAATGTCTGTGGGTTCAGTCCTCAGTACCAAAAAAAAAAAAAAAAAACATAAATAAATAAATTTTATAGTGAGGTGTGGTAGCGCACACTTGTAATCCCAGCATTTGGGAGGCTGAGACAGGTGGATCGATCGCAATTCACGGCCAGCCTCAGCTACTTTGTGAGGCTCTTGGCAACTCAGTGAGACCCTGTTTCAAAATAAAAAAGAGTAAAAAAAGGGCTGAAGGTGTAGCTTGGAGGTAGAATGTCCCTGGGTTCCATCCCTAGTACCACAAAAAATAAATACATAAAATAAAATAAAATAATGAAAAAGGGGAAAAGTTGAACCTGTCGGCGGGGCACACCCACTCCGTGGTGACTGTGAGGTGGGGGCTTGTGGCACGCAGTGTTCCCGGGGCAGCAAGAGCAATCTCACTTCAGTTTGGAGAGCCTCATCGAAGTCAGCGAGTCTGTTTAATTGATCACTTTCTCCCTTTGGCTGAGTTTAGAAGTTTTTGCTCTTTCTGTAAAGAATCAATTCCTTGCCTAAGTAGTGCTGGAAGCTTCTGGATGGAGAATTAGCATGATTAGAATTTGTCTGAAACCCTGTGGAGCGACTCTAGAAGTTGTAGACCTTTCCCGCCTTCTCCCCATAACACACCCAGTACAGCCAGGTGTCCACCCCCTTTATTTGTTTGTTTATTTATTTATTTATTTATTTATTTATTTATTTTTGGTGGTACTGGGGTTCCTGGAAGCCCTTCTACCTCCGGGCTTCACTCTCAGACCTATTTTATTTTTGGAAACAGGGTCTCTTAAGCCAGCACAGCTGGCTTTGAACCTGTGCAATCCTCCTGTCTCCGCCTCCCAAGCAGGAGGATTACAAGCGCGCGCCACCACGCCTGGCGACCCTTTTAAGATCAGCAATGACAACCCGGCTTGGTGGCCCACACCTGTAATCCCAGTACTTGGGAGGCTGATACAGGAGGATTGCATTTGAGGCCAGTGCAAGATAACTCAGCAAGACCCTGTTTTAAAATAAAAAAAAGGACTGGGGGTATAGCTCATAGGTAGTTTGCCCTAACTCTGAGCTGCACCAGTACTACAAAACAAATAAACCCACAAGGACAACAAACAAAAACAAATCAGCAATGACTTTTTTTCTCCTCTCTGTGAAACCTGCTTGGAGAAGAAACCCGTTTTTTTGTTCTTTTTTTTTTTTTTGTTGGTACTGAGGGTGGAACCCAAGGCTTTCTACCTCCAGGTTATACTCCCATACCTATTTTATATTTTATTTGGAAACAGGTCTCACTAAGTTTCTGAGAGCCTCACCAAGTAGCTGAGGCTGGCTTTGAACCTGTGCGATCCTCCTGTTTTAGCCTCCTAAGCGTAGGGATTACAAGTGTGCACCACCATGTTGAAACCTGTGGTTTCTAAGTGCCAGGTTGGGAGCCTCCTTATTGGCCTATTTTTGACTCCACTAATTCTGAATATCAGTGGTACTGGGGATGGAACCCAGAGGGGCTCTATCACTGGGCTACCCCACCAAACCTTATTTTTTATTTTCTTTTTTACTTTGAGACAGGGTCTCGCTAAGTTGCTGAGGCTGGCTTTAAACTTGCAATCCTCCTGCTTCAGTCTCCTGGGTCTCTGGGATTACAGGCATGTGCCATCATGCCCAGTTTTGAATTAGTATTTTCATTCTCTCTTTTTTTTGTGTGTGTGTGTGGTACTGGGAATGGAACCCAAGGGCATTCTACCTCCAAGATACACCCCCTGCCCTATTATTTTATTCTTTATTTTGAAAGAGGGTCTCACTGAGTTGCAAAGGGCCTCACTAAGTAGCTGAGGCTGTCTGCGAACCACGATCCTCCTGTTCCAGCCTCCCGAATGCTGGGATTACAATTATGCGCCACCACGCCTGGCTGTCACTTACTCTTTAACACTCCCAATCTTTGCAAGCACACAAGCCAATGGTGTAATCCATGTCGTGAGCTAAGGCAGGTGCAAGACATGTGTCATTTTGGGTCCTCTGAGAAACAAGCCAATATGGCAAGAGGGGTGCAATAAATGTCCTGTGGAGAGGGGCTGTGAAGGATACAGGGTGAGGGAGATGGGGCAGGTGAAGAAGCAAAGAACCACGCAGTACAGGCCTGACACTTAGCAGAGCAGGAGGGAGGAGGACAGGGCCTGAAGGATCCCAGCCCACAACACAGCCCCAAGGACACCTTGGCCAGGCTGATGGGAAACCCAAGAGCAGAT
Organism: Muscardinus avellanarius; assembly: GCF_963383645.1. Taxonomy (NCBI): domain Eukaryota; kingdom Metazoa; phylum Chordata; class Mammalia; order Rodentia; family Gliridae; genus Muscardinus; species Muscardinus avellanarius. Next base: position 70,167,906 of record NC_137798.1, read on the forward strand.
GAGTCACCACTGGGCAGTACTGGCTGGGCTCCCATACCCTGCTGTGTCCAAGGAAGGGAAGGACATCCCAAAGTTGCTACTGCTGGAGGCCGTCAGTTTGAGACTCCCAGCAGAAGGTTCTCTCTCCAAGGAAGACCTGAGAAGCGCTCTCTCATGACTCCATAAATGCAGAGCTTGACATCTGTCCATGATAAGAGAGAGCGGAGTTCGGCAGCTCAGCCGCAGTCCTGGCTTTGTGGCTCTGTCAGGGTGCTGGCTTTTACCTTAGGCAATGACCTGAATTTTCTTATCTGTTAAATGGAAACAATCAAAGTGTCTCTCCCAAGGAATTACTCTGAGAATACTGGTAGAAGGTATATAAAGTGCATAGCACAATGCCAGGTATCTAGCAAGTGCTAAAGAAATATTTTAATTTGGAATGTATTGTCAGTTGAAATATAGGCTGGCATACAACATTTACTTTGATTTATAGGGAGCTTGCCTTTTTTGTGGAAGTACAGGGGATTGAATTTAGGAATGTTCTACCTCTGAACTAAACCCTCCTCAGCCCTTTTTGTTTCAAAACAGGGTATCCCTAAGTTACTGTGCACTGGCCTCGAACTTATGATCCTCCTGTCTTAGCCTCCCAAGTACTGGGACTGCAGGCATGTGCCATCACAACTAGCTTAGGTCTTTTATTTTATTTATTATTTATTGTATTTTATTTTATTTTGTGGAACTGGGGAATGAACCTAGGGGCATTCTACCTCCTAGCTATACCCTCAGCCCTATTTTTTATTCTTTATTTTGTTTTTGTGGGTTTGGGGAAACCAGTTGAATAAGTGTAGCTCATTCAACCTCTGAGCTACACTCCCTGCCCTATTTTTTATTCTTTATTTTGAAACCGGGTCTCACTAAGTTGCGGAGGGCCTCACTAAGTAGTTGAGGCTGTCCATAAACCACGATCCTCCTGTCTCAGCCTCCCGAATGCTGGGATTACAAGCGTGTGCCACCATGCCCAGCTTTTTATTCTTTATTTTGAAACAGGGTCTCACTATGTTATTCAGAATCTCACTAAGTAGGTGAAGCTGGTGGTGAACTCGTGATCCTCCTGCCTCAGCCTCCCAAGTACTGGGATTAAGTATGCACCACCATGCTCAGCTAGGTCTTTTCTTTTAAAATGATATTGTTAAGCTGGGCATGGTGGCTCATGCCTGTAATCCCAGTACTTAGAAAGCTGAGACAGGAGAATTACAGGTTCGTAGTCAGATTTAGCAACTTAGTGAAGCCCTCAGCAACTGAGTGAGATGCTGTTTCAAAGTAAAAAATAAGCCGGGTGTGGTGGTGCATGCTTGTAATCCCAGTACTTGGGAGGCTGAGACAGGAGGATCGCATAGGTTTGAAGCCAGCCTCAGCTACTTAGAGAGGCTCTCAGCAACTTAGTGAGACCCTGCTTCCAAACAAAATATAAAATAGGTCTGGAGTGTAGCCCAGAGTTAGAAAGCCCCTGGGTTCCATCCCCAGTAACACACACACACACACACACACACACACAGTAAATAAATAAATAAAATAAGAGCTGGGGGTATAGCTCAGGGTTAGAATGCCCCTGGGTTCAACCCCTAGTACCACAAAAAGAAAAAAATAATAACAGAACCTCTCAACTTTTAGCTAGGCAAATGGCTACCCAAGTACTGTATTTCCCAGGATCCCTTGCAGCTAGCTGTGGTCATGTGACTCAGTTCTGGCCAATAGGATAGAAGCAGAAAAAATGGTGACCGCAACTTCTGCATTATATGCTTAAAAGGAAGTTTTTTTGTGTTTTTCTTCTACTTCCCTCTCTTGGTTGGGGAATGACATTGGAGCAACTGGCAAGACCCTGGGATGAAGAAGCAGAACAGTCCCACAACCTTACGTATGACTTATGCTTTGACTGGTATATGAGGCCAAAGCAAATAAAAATAAATGACAAAAGCCACTTCCTGTATTTTAAGAACTAAAAGCAACACACTTTCCTAGCCTCTGCTGTAGCTAGAGTGGCCATGTGATATTGATGTATCCAATCAATTAGAAGCAGAATTTAGCTGGGCTTTAGGGAAGGATTTGGTTTTCTAGATAATTGAATCAGAAATATGTATCTTCTTCTTTCTGCCTTGAATATCTGGAGCTAGGGCAATCTTCTACAACCCCAAAGACAGTGAAGCAGAGCAGAAATGAAGACGCTGAGTTTTTGATGGCATTACTGAGCTGTTACACAGAAATTTCATCGATCCATATTCTGGACTACTAGTTGTATAAGAAAAAAATAAATCCATCTCTGTGCTTCTTTGTGAGGAAAAACAAACTGCACTTTGTTGAGGTCTTTAATATTTTATTTATTTATTTATTTATTTATTGCAGTACTGGAGCTTGAACCCAGGGATATTCTACCTCTGAGCTACACCCCAGCCCTATTTTTTATATTCTTCATTTTGAAACAGGATCTCACTAAATTGCAGAGGCCTCACTAAGTAGTTGAAGCTGTTCACTAACCTGCAGTCTTCCTGTCTCAGCCTCCCAAGTACTGGGATTACAAGCGTGGGCCACCACGAGTGGCCTGTTGAGGTCTTTATTGGTTGAATTTATGTTATTGTGGCTCCAAAGCCAAAATATCATTGGAACTTCGTGGTGTGATGGAGAGCCCAGATGTCGATGATATCACCTAGGCCTGGACTGGCCCATAATCCTGGACTTTCCAGTTTCAAAGAGTTGGCAAAGCCGGGCGTGGTGGCGCACGCTTGTAATCCCTGCACTTGGGAGGTGGAGACAGGAGGATCGCGCAGATTCGAAGCCAGCCGTGCTGGCTTGAGAGACTGTTTCCAAATAAAAAAGCATAAAAATAGGTCTGGGAGTGTAGCCTGAAGGTAGAAGGGTTTCCAGGAACCCCAGTACCACACACACACACACACACACACACACACAAGTTGGTAAGTTCTCTTCTGCCTAAGTAGGTTAGATTGGGGTTTTCTGTTGCCTGAAGCAGAAAGACTCCTGATACAACTCACGTCACGCACTGCATAATGATGTTTTGGTCAGCAATGAATCACCTTTACAGTGTCGATCCCCTAAGATTAGGATGGAGTTGAAAAAATTCCTATTGCCTAGGATTTTTATTGCACCTTTTCTATGTTAAGATACACAAATACTTACCATTGTATTATTCTTGCTGCAGCATTCAGGACAGTAACATGCCATATAGTTTTGTAACCTAGGAGCAATTGGCTATGTGATATCTCCTAGGTGTGTAGTAGGCTATGCCACTGAGGTTTGGGTTCAGTACACGCTATGATGTTTTCACAATGATGAAAATACCTAATGATGCATTTCTCAGCATGTATTCCCACCATTAAGCAATTCGACACATGACTATGTTACCAAATAGCCAAGTAGATTGATTCTGTTTTCACCTCTTTTCAGTCCCTCCCTGAAATGTTATGGTGCAATAAATGAGTAAAATTATAGGCAAGGAATATAGCTCAGTGGTGGATCTGAGCTTGGCATGCATGAAGGTTTCAGTTCAGTCCCCAGCAAACCCACCCTCCCAGCAACACACACAGTAAAATTAAAGCAAGGAAGAAAGAGAAGAAAAAAAGAGTAGGAAGACTTAAGTTAACATTGTAAAAAAGCCAGTACGCAGCTGGGTGTGATGGCACACACACAACCCCAGTACTTGGGAGTCTGAGATGGGAGGATCGCAGAGTTGAGACCAGCTTCAGTAATTTAGCAAGGTCCCTCAGCAACTTGTTCAGAGAAAACTTGTGTTGGCATCCCTTGCCCAGGATGCTGGTTTCTGACTGCCCTTGACACCATTGGACCATACCGATTGCACTGAGTAGCATGACTCATTTTCCCCTTCAGGCAGCACCAATCTGGGTCTTTCATTCTCTTTCCTGTCTTCCTTAGACGCGGTGGCCCATGCTAATTAACACACCTCTGGCACCAATCTGGTTGTTCTACCAGCCTGCCCTTAGGTCCATGGGTCATAACCCTCTTGTACTTACTGATCTCCAGGGTTTTCATCACTTCGGAGAACGACCCATTTCGTCCAATCCTGGTGCAGACCAGCATTAATAGGCAATTGCCACAGGGAGATAATACAGGAAGAAAAATGGCTAAAAATATACGGTGAATCACAGAAAATTACATCTCTTAAAACCTACAGTGTATTCCTATTGCCATAGCAACCTCCGGCTAGTAAAGGCAGGGCTGATTTATCACAGGCTTTCCCTGTACTCCTACTGCCAAAAGCGCCTCCGGCCTGCGGTGGGAGTCACGGTGAGGGGGCGATGGGGAGTCACAAACGCTGCGTTTTCTCTCCTCCGTCCCTGTGGCGAGGAAACCTGAGTTCCTTCCACATATGGAGGGCATCTCCCAGCCCCTTTCCAACCTCACGGAGTCTCTTGTGTTCCGCAGACCTGATGCTCACTGCGGGAGTGTACTGCCTTTCCTCAGGGGACAGTGAGGACGTGGACCTCGGAGGAGGAGGGAGTTCTCTCCTTCTATCTTTCCCTCCCTTTTCCTCTCCCCTAACTCTTTCTCTCCTTCCTCAGCAGGTGCACTGCGAGCCTGCCCGGCCACACACCAGGACAGGACCAGTGGGGGGAGTCACACTTCCACTAACCACAGGAGGCTGCTGTCTAGGGAGAGGATTGAAATGTATGTAGGTACCTTTGTGTTCTTCCTGTGGAATGCTACAGTTCACTGACAAATAATGCCTGCTTTGTCATAATGTTACAAGTGAGATTCTTGAATACTATTTAAAGTTTAGTAATTTGGGGAAATACCAAGTACCAGAATTCTGGAGTGTCCTCCTTCCAAAATAGTCCTGCCTACACATGTCAAAAAGACAAAGGAGACAGCCAGAAGGAGCTCCTACTGGCCAAATCTGGGACATTCGGAACTTCAAAATATATAATGATAGCTAGGTGTGGTGGCACACACTTGTAATCCCAGTACTTGGGAGGCTGAGATAAGAGGATCACAGGTTTGTGGTCAGCCTTAACTACTTAGTGAGGCCCTTTGCAACTTAGTAAAACACTATTTCAACATAAAATAGGGCTGGAGGTATATGTCAGAGGTAGACCGCCCGTGGGTTCCATTCCCAGTGCCACACACACAAAAACTGTGTGTATATATTGATATATACATATATATACACATATTTGTATATATATAGTATATATGTATATAATAGTGCTTTAATAATCCATTGAATAAAATTAGAAAATGTAAGTTCATACAATATAAACATAAATTAATGGAGGAAACAAAGTTGTTTCTTATAGTAAAGTTACAACTATTAAATATAGGGGAAATAGGGAAATGACAGATTAGGAAATAACCATTGAAAACCTTTATAGTAATAAGTTACTCAGGAAAGAGTGGATATTAAAAGTAGTAGGTAAACTGGGTGTGGTGGCACATGCCTGTAATCCCAGTCTTTGGGAGGCTGAGACAGAAGGATCGCAGGTTCACAGCTAGCCTCAGCTACTTAGTGAGGCCCTCTGCAACTTGTGAGACCCTGTTTCAAAACTAAAGATTAGGGGAAAAAAATAGGGCTGGGAGTATAACTTGGTGGCAGAATGCCCCTGGGTTCAATCCCCTGAACCAAAAAAAAAAAAAAAAAAAAAAAAAAAAAAAAAAGTAGTAGGTAGAGGTTTAATGAGAACAATGTACTTACAGAATCTCAAAGTATCTCCTCACAAAACAGTTACTGATTTTAAAGAGGAAAAAAGTATCTACAGTGGAGAGGCTTGTGAGACCCCACATGAACCAAGTGGGAAACGTTAGCCTCACAAGGCTCCTCTGCGGCAGATCCAGTGGCCTCCTGAGGTGCACACTGGAGAAGGACGCAGCATGGCCTCTGTGGTGTCCTGCCAAGGTGCACAGCCTGAACCCAACGGAGGAAACGTCAGAGGCGTCCAAATGAGGAAGTCAATTAGGCCAATGGCTTGAACTCTTCAAAAATGCCAGTCATGAAAGACAGACACTGAAGAACCATTGTAATTGAAGGAGCCTAAAGGGACCTGACGACACATGATCTTGGACTGGATTCTGGATTAGTTTTCTCTTCTCTTAGGCTCTAAAGAACATTATTAGGAAAACGGGTGAAACTAGAGAAAGATGTGTTTAGATAATAGTATTGCATTAATATTAATTTCCTGATACGGGTCATGTATGAAGTCATGAAGCCATGCTCATGTGCTTTAGGGTATATATGCTCAAGTACTTGGAGAGAAAGGGGGATTTTATCTGCACGTACAGTCAGATGATTCAGAAAAAAAGTGTATATGGAGAGGGAAGATGACAAGTAGGTGAGGTGAAGGAGTGTCAGAAAGTCTTTGTACTTCTTGTATTTTTCTTTAAAAGAGTACTTTGTGTTTTTCTGGAAGTCTGAAATTATTTCAAAAATAATAAGTTCCCCTTCTGCAGATTCAAAGTCCTCTTGATTGGGGTTTTCTTCCTTTGCTCTGATTCTAAGGTTCAGTATCTAGGTCCTCACAGCGCCTCTCACAAAGCAGAATACAGGGAGGGGAGGAGTGTGTGTGTGTGTGTGTGTGTGTGTGTGTGTGTGTGTGTAAGTGCACCTACTCTCTCAGGGTGTCACAAGAGGCCGAAGATGAAGCCAGGATAAAATTGGTTGTTACAATGCCAAGTCAGAGTAGCCAAGGCCCGCGGCGACTCCTTTCAGATTTCTCAGGCACAGGAGGGCGTGGCCCTGGTGGGGTGTACAACCCAGTTCCCTGAGAGCCAGAGCCAGCCCCCAGGACAGAAACAGGACGGAGCTCATGCTCTTCAGTCTATTTCCCTTTATGTCTCTTTTCAAACACTCTGCTGCCTGGTAGAGGGGTCATTTCTCTCAGGGACAGACAGCCCTCCATGGCAAGGGGTGCTTTCTTCCTCCAGGGCTACAGAATGAAGTTCAATCTTCGGAACCTGTAAACTTTTTTTTTTTTTTTTTTTTTTTTTTTCGGAATTGGGGATGGAACCCAGGGGCATTCTGCCTCTAAGCGACACCCCCAGCCCTATTTTTTTAATTCTTTATTTTGAAACAGGGTCTGTCTCACTGAGTTGCGAAGGACCTCACTAAGTAGCTGAGGCTGGCTTTGAACCACGATTCTCTAGTCTCAGCCTCCCGAATGCTGGGATTACAAGCATGTGTCAGCACGCCCAGCTGCCTGTGAACTTCTGAAGGGGCAAGGTGGAGTGGGGCCAGGGCAACATGAAGCCCCATGCCCTTCCCCACCTTCAGTGCAGCCCATCCAGAACGTGGTATCCAGTTCCGCGGACCTGTATAAAATCCCAAAGCATTCACCCCAATATTGACACAGTGGTTATGTCCTGAAAAGGTTCCCAAGGCAGACTGTGTTGGAATTCACACCCCATCTTTCTCTAAACTAGAAAGTTACTTTAATTCTCTCTTATCACAATATTGCCAGTGTCAGTGAAGTCAAAAGTGGTCCTGCTGTTTGCAAATAAGCCGGATTGAATGATACAGTGCTTTGATTCCTTCCTGGTTGTCTAGGGACCGTAACAAGAGAAGACCTGGGCTAGGCAGAGTCCCCTCTCCCTCGGAAGTGAGATTGTTCAACCTCAGCTTTTTGAACACTGGCTTGTGCTTGGAGAGAGGCCTAGAGATGAAAAAAAAAAAAAAAAAAAAAAAAGGAGTCATTTTCAGTTCTGAAAAGATATTTGTCTCAATCCACCAATACCAGCCAGATATGAGTTGTATAAATCAAACAGGCACAGGGCTTCAGGCTGGCTGTGAAAAAAAATTAAATATTTAAGAGCTTGTCAGCCTTCATCTGATCAGATTAGTGTGAAAATAAAGACATGAAATCTGAGCCCTTTTACAAGAGGCCACATTCTGTACATCCCTCTGGAGAAAGTGGACCCCATGGCTAGTCCTACGTTGTATACAGACGATAGATAATCCAAAGCTCTGCCTGTTGTCTGGACGATTTGCCCACATATTATGTCCCACGGTTTTTCTTCAGAGATACCGCATACCAAATAGCAGCATTGTGGCCAGGCGTGTGCAGGTACTGGTGTAATCTCAGTATACAGAAAGCTGAGACAGGAGGATCACAGGTTCGAGGCCAACCTCAGCAACTTAGCGAGACCCACCTTGTTTCAAAATAAAAAAAATGAAAGGAGCTGAGGGTGTAGTAGGTCAGAGGCAGAATGTGCCTGGGTTCAATTCCCAGTACCAGATAAATATATAAACAAATAATAAAAATAAAAAAGTATCATTGTTTGGCAGTCAGGTGGGGTTCAGGCAATGGCTGACTAGCTATTAACTGTAGGTCTAACCAGTGCCTGGACAGCCCCACCACTCTAAGGGGTGAAGATGAGCAAGACTGTCCCTGTAGGTCACAGCCAGGGTGGGCGGGGCAGCATCTTCCCAGCTGGCCTGGTTACTCAGACCTCTAGGGCCCAGTGATGTGAGAGAGATTTTTGTTCTTTCAAGGTCTCCATATGGAAACACACCACGATCTTATGTGGAAAATGCACCATTTCTGTGGGTAACTTATGCTTCCTTTCCATTTGTCAGTCTAGGGAAGCACACTCATACTTTCAGAGCCAATATTTGGAACTTGAGCAGAAATGTTCTCACAAAGATCTTAAAGCTCATATCACATGCACTTGGGGGAGAATTCCTATATTTAAGAAGTGGAAAATCTTCACAAGGAGAAGTCAGTGCCTTGCTGGAGCCCAGGAAGCTCCGGGGCAGAGGGAGGAGTTGGGCTGAGTGCCCTTCTCCAGCCCTGCAGAGGTGACGGTGGGTCAGGGTGAATGCCATCATTGTCTTCTGGGCTGAGTTCTGCCAGGATTTCTGTTTCACACATGCCACCGCAGCAATGGCCACTCTTAGCGAACTGCTCAGAACCAGGGCAAAATTGTTGATACTACCTGGGTTTAAGCCTCGCTTCTGTTTGGCTGAATCCACACTCTAGGCTTAGTATTTTGTAATGTCGTAATGTTCTGTGTGTGTTACTGGGAATTGAACCTGGGGGCATTCTACTTCTGAGGTACACCCCTAGTCCTTTTTTATTTTTGTTTTTGTTTTGAAATAGGGTCTTAACTAAGTTGCGGAGAGTCTGTATTTCTGAGGTTGTGCTCAAACTCATGATCCTCCTGTCTCAGCCTCCCAAATAACTGGAATTACAGGCCTTGGCACCGCACCTGGCTCTGTTCCTTGTATTTCGATCACAGAAGAATCCTATAATCCTTCTGCCCTTGTCACACTTGCTACAGTAGGTTAAAAATGGCTTCAGATTCTTTGGTGGGGTCTATTTCCCCTTATCAGGGTAGGGATCTGTTTTCTCTCTCTTTGAATTCAGATTGACATTGACACTGGTTTTGACAAACAGACTACATGGGCAGTGACACTATGTGACTTTAAGACTTAAAGGTACCAGCACTTCCACTTGGAGGTGGTTGCCGTGTCTGGTTAGTCTGACTTCCACATAGTAAAGAAGCCCAGGCTAACCACCGGGAGGGGGAGAGGCCATGCGGAGAAGTGCCCCGGTGTCAGGCACCCAAGTGAAACCCTAGACCTTCCTGTCCGGCCGCTAGGCCAATGAAGCCAAGCAGATGTCCCCAGCTAATGACACGTGGCACAGAACAGAGCCCTGTCCAAATTGCTCGCCCCCAGAGTCATAAACAAAAATGATGGCCGATTTAAGCCAGCAGGTAGGGTGGTTTGGTTTTTGGTAGCATAACTGAAACACGCAGTGAAAGCTACAGGGTCTGTTCCATGCAGCAACAACAGCGCCCTGTTGGAGGAAGTTTCTTTTCTATCCTTCAAACAGGAGTAACTCTATGGAGCCGGGAGCAGAGCCCAGAAAAACTCCGAGATTCCAGGTGGAGTCTACATGATGTCAGACATAAATATTTTCCAGAGAGCAGCTCTTTTCTCTGATACTTCTTTCCTATCCAGTTTGGTCATCATACCTCCACACTCAAACCCCGTGTGATCATTTTCCTTTTTTTGTTTTTCAGTACTGGGGATAGAACCCAGGGGCATTCTACCTCTGAGGGACACCCCCAGCCTTATTTATTTAGTTATTTATTGGTCTGGAGATGGAACCCAGGGGCATTCTACCTCCAAGGGACACCCCCAGCCCTATTTTTTATTCTTTATTTTTTGAAACAGGGTCTCACTGAGTTACAAAGGGCCTCACTAAGTAGCTGAGGCTGTTTTCGAACCCTGATCCTCCTGTCTCAGCCTCCCAAATTCTGGGATTACAAGCATTTTACTTTTAAAAGACTCCACAGAACACCATTTTAGCAACATTTGTAAACAATTTAGCTGTCCAACTGTAGGGGACTGGGTAAATAATTTGTGATACATGTACTTAGTAAATAAAAACAAACAAACTTGAATTTATTAAATTAATGTTATAGATTCCCAATATATATTACAGAATAGTGGGACCCTCCTTAAAAACCTTGTCTACAATATACGTAGATGCCGAGAAGAGGATGTGAAGGCTTGCAACAAGGCAGAGTAGGATATGGCGAATGGGTGTGTTCTTGAGTTTCTTGAAATAAGTGCATATATCCTCTTTGTAATACAGTTAATGAGAGAGAGAAGTGCTGTTTCGGAGGTGGAAGTAGTGATGGGCTGTGTAAGTGTGCCAGGCTCCGGAGGGAAGTAGAATTAGACTGAAGTGATGTGGCTTAGATTAAAATATCTGAGGTTTCTTGGGGCCTCCCCTCAGTGTTTGCCCTTCTCTGCACAGAATTGCTGCAGGCAGCCTGCCAGCAACATGACCTCTGTTAACAGCAGCTGAAGTCTGGGCCTACGTAGATTCTTTAGTGAAATAGGAATCAGTCAGAATTGTTCTAAAGTAAGCGAGAGGCCTTGTTGGAACTTTACCATCCAATATAATTTGTTTATTATTTATTTTGGATACTATGGATTGGACCCGGGGTCATTCTATCTCTGAGCTACATCCCCAGCCCTTTTTGTTCTGAAACAAGGTCTTGCTAAATTGCTGAGGCTGGCCTTGAACCTGTGATCTTACTATCTCAGCTTCCCAAGCCCTGGGATTACAGATGTGTACCACCACACCCAGCTTCGAGTAGTATTTATTAAGCATTCCCTTACTTTAATGAGCCAGGAAATAGGGCTCGATTCCCTTTATAACTTAAAATTGTTTCTCAGGAAGAGCAGGGCTCCCTTCCACATATGGACCAAGGCCTTCATAGTATGGCAGAATATTCCAGGGATGGAGAGCATTGTACCAGGCAAATGTCCAGTTGCCCTCTGGGACTTCTCGTCTGGCTCTCACTTCTTTCTCCTACATCCTGCCAGAAAATACAGTAGTAAAATCTGTGTATTCTGGACCTGTCATCCAGTATCTCCTTTTCTCTTCCATTGGTAATAGCACCTTGCCTTACTTTTGGGGAACCACCTCCCCCTATCCTGTTCATGTGGCTGTGGGCTCCCAATTGGGAGCCTGGGTCATGGCTATTCACATCTTCCATTCTCGTGACCTTAGGGAAAGTGCCACAGATAGGCACATGACCAAAGTCAAGCCACACATTTCTGGAACTCTTTTCCACCCTAGTACTGGGAATTCAGCCTGGTACAGGGTTCATGTACCACTGAGCTACATCCACAGTCCCCTTCCTAGTTTTTCTTTTAAGAAAAAGTCTTACCAAGTTTCCCAGGCTGACCTCAAACATGTGGTCCTCCTGCCTCAGCCTCCTGAGAAGCTGGGATCACAGGGGTGTGCTGCTGAGCCCTGCCATTTCTGGGACTTTTGCTGAAACTTGAGCCGGGGTGGGCTGGCTGCTTCTATTTGAGTTGTTAAGTGGGTAGGTTACAAGCTGAGAGCTGCTGTGGCCATCTGTGCCACCTTACAAGGGCAAGCCTGCCAGAGAGTCAAGTCAACACAGAGGAAAACAGAGCTAGGAGAAGGACACAGTCAGATTTTTAATGTCATCTTTTGGGAAGGTGTTTGCAGCCACTCCAGAATTTATTCTTGGATTTCTCAGTTTCATGAACTAATAAATTCCTATTCTCTCTCTCTCTCTCTCTTAAGACAACTTGAATTGAATTTTTCTCACTGAAAAGGTGGGAGAAGGTAGAACTTGAGTGAGGCCTATAAGATTGGGTACAATAACTTTTTCATAAGTACTTCATGGATCCCCCCCCCCCCCCAGACTGGAGCTAGGAAAGCGCTTTACCTCTGAGCTACACTTCTAGCTCTCATGTTATGGCTTTTGAAACACAAGCACACATGAACATGCTAGTCAGCTTTCCATCACTGAGACAAAATACCTGAGGAAAAACAACTTAAGAAGGACAGATGTATTTTGGCTCCTAGTTCCAGAAGTTTCCATTCATGGTGAGCCAGTTTCTTTGCTTTGGGCCTGAGGTGAAGCAAGGCATCATGGCCAAAGGACTGGTGGAAGAAAACTGCTCACCTCACAGAAGACAGGAAGGGGGAGGAGGGAGGAGGGAGGAGGGAGAACGGGGGGGGGGAGGGGAGAGAGAGAGAGAGAGAGAGAGAGAGAGAGAGAGAGAGAGAACACAAACAAGAAGGAGGACGAGGAGGAGGAAGAAGACAGGCAGGAGAGAGTCTAAGGACAAGATGCCCTTCAGGACACATCCCCAGTGACCTCCTTCCTCCAGCTAGGTCCCACCTCCTAAAGTCTCCACCACCTCTCAGTAGTGCCAAGAAATTATTAAATCCATCAATGTATGAATCCATCACTAGTGAGGTCAGAGTCTTAATGAGCCAGTCACTTTCCAAAAGCCCCACCTTTGGCCACTGCTGCAGTGGAGACTAAGCCTTCAACACATGAACCTTGGGGGACACTCCAGATCCCACCCAGTCACATTTGAGCCTCATCATAGTCGTATGAAATGGGGAAAGTTCCTGTTATTTTCACATCACAGAAGAGGAAACCGAGGAGCGGTGAAGATGGTGATGTGTGCAGAGGCACAGGGCTGGGGAGCAGCAGCGCCGAGGCACAAAGCCAGGCTCTCTCTACCACACAGAGAAGCTTCTCGTGGGACGTCAGACTCGGGTGGGCAGAGAGAAGGCAGCATGGGAATTTGGAGAACAGATGTCTCTGACATGACTGTAACTGTTCTTTGTTATCTGCTGGGGATTGGTTCCAGAACCAACCATGGATACCAAAATCGTTGGATGCTCAAGTCCCTTATATAAGTGTTGCAGTCTTTGCATATCACCTGCATATCCTCCTGTATCCTCCAACTCTAGGTTACTTATACCTTATACAGTTGTAAATGTCATGCAACCAGTTGTTACACCATATTGTTTAGGGAGTGATGATAAGAAAATGTCTGCTTATGTTCAGTGCAGCCATTGTTTTTCCCAAATATTTTCCATAGTTGATTGAACCTGTGGATGCAGAATTGGTGGGCTGACTATATTTCTGCTCTTTTTGCATTTCTCATGGTTGCCTGATATAGCACTAAAAACACAGTTAACAACACTGACAACCAGTATTTACTGCCTGCCTGGTGCCCAGCATTGGGATAAGCTTTATTTGAATTACTTATCTCCTTTTTTTTTTATTCATTACGCATACAAAGAAAGTATTATTGCTGTCTTCACCACTTAGCAAAGTGAGGTAGAGTAACTCAAACTCGGAAAAGTGAAGCCACTTTCCCTAAGTGATAGGAATCCAGAAGAGCCCCCTCTACCCTCCTAATCACCAAGCTGTAGCCACTATAAGGGAGATTGTTTTCTTGGCTTCTCTTCTGAATCCTTTGTTGTTAATGTATAGAAATGCTACCGATTTGTGTATGTTGATTCTATATCCTACAGCTTTACTGGATTTATTAGTTCTTCTTCTTTTTTTTTTTCTTTCTTGGTGGTGCTGGGGGTGGAACCCAGGGGCTTTTCTACCTCCGGGCTATACTCCCAGACCTATTTTCTATTTTATTTGGAAACAGGGTCTCACTAAGTTGCTGAGAGCCTCACTAAGTAGCTGAGGCTGGCTTCGAACCTGTGCGATCCTCCTGTCTCAGCCTCCCAAGCGTGGGGATTACAAGTGTGTGCCACCACTCCCAGCTCTGGATTTATTAGTTCTAACAGTTTTGTGTGTGTGTGTGTGTGTGTGTGTGTGTGTGTGTGTGTGTGAAATTTTTAGAGTTTTCTTTCCTCTTTGGATGTCTTTTACTTCTTTCACTTGCCTAAATGCTTTGGCTAGAACACCGAGTGCTGTGTTAAACAGGAGCGGTGCATCCTTACCTTGCTCTAGATCTTAGAGGAAAGGCTTTCAGTTTTTTACCATTGAGTCAAATGTGAGCTATGGCTCATCACTTGGCCTTTCCTGTGTTGAGGCTCATTCCTTCTATACCTAATATGTTGAGAATATTTTCTCATGAAAGGAGGTTGAATTTTGTCAAATTCTTTTTCTGCCTCTATTTAGATGATCATGTAGCTTTTGTTCTTTATTTAGTTCATATGCTGTATCATATTGAACACATGTTGAAACATCCTTGCATCCCAGGGAGAAATGGAGAAATCTCATGGGGTCCCCGTGAATGATCTTTTAATGTGGTACTGAATTTGATTTGGTAGTATTACATTGAGGATTTTTCATCTATGCTCATCAAGGATGTTGGTCTGTAATTTTCTTTGTGTGTGTGTGTGTGTGGTACTGGGGACTGAACCCAAGGGCATTCTACCTCTAAGCTACAAGCTCAGGCTTTTTTATTTTTTAATTTTTGCAACACTAAGTTGAGGATTGCCTGGCTAAGTTGCTGTGGCTGGTCTCAAACCTGTGATCCTCCTATCTCAACTTCCCAAGTACTGGGCTTACAGGTGTGTATCACCATACCCAGCTTATAATTTTCTTTTCTTTTGATATACTCTCCTGGCTTTGGTATCAGGGTAATTTCTAGCCTCATAAAAAGAGATTGGAATGCCAGGAATGGCGGCGTGTTTCTGTAATCACAGTAGTTGGGAAGGTAAGACAGGAAGGTCCCGGGTCCAAGGACAGCCGCAGCAATTTAGTGAGGCCCCGAGCAACTTAATGAGACCTTGTTCCAAAATAAAATAAGGCTAGGAATGTAGCTCAGAGGTAGAGCCCCCTTAAGTTCAGTTCCCAGTAACACACACACACACACACACACACACACACACACACACACACACACTGCTCCTTCCCTTGGATATTTTGGAAGGGTTTATGATCTGCCCCTTTACTGATGAATACACTGACTCTGGTCAGCAAATCTTGGTTGGGCCTTTGGCCTTTCAGTTGTGGCTGGGAAGCTGTGGTTCTGGACATGTTTAATTGTACTTCTCCCCTCCTGGCTAAAGAGCACATGTTCCCTAAAACTCTGCAAGGACACGGGCCTTTTAGGCTTGGCCTGGCTGACACAGCAGCAGCAGAATCCTCAGGTGTTTCCATGAGATTCATGAACTGCTTGGCTTTCAATTTTCTGGCTCCTGCTGGTGTTCGGAAGCCGAGGTGGCATTGTAAGGGTCCTGGCAGGAGCCTGTGACCCCCACACTCTCAGGGGGCTTTCCTCCGTGGCACCCTGCACTGTACCTAGCTCGCTCTGCGCACACCCTGTGGAGAAGCAAGTGGAGTTCATTATCTATTTATTTTATAAAGTAAAATCACCTCAGGGCACAGAGCACACAATCTTAAAACAATCAAAAGATATAAAACAGAGCGCTGGCAATGACCTGGCAATGTTTAAAAATAAGCAATAAAAGCCCCTTGTGAGGCTCAGCCAGGGCCCCGGCATCACCTGTCCTGCAGGGCTCTGTCCGCCGGAGGCCAGCATGGCTCCCCTCCAGCCTCTGTGAAGCCCTGTCAGCGTGAAGCCAGTCCCCAGTCACCCTCCTTCAGACTCCCCAGAGTCCCTAGGACTCAGCTCCAGGCCAGCACCAACTTGTTTATTTTCTTCCTGTCCCTGGCTGTTGGCAGCTTGCAGGAGGCTGTGGAGTCTGACAGGGACAGCGCAGCCAGCCTGCTCTGCGTCCAGCATGGGGGTCAGCCTAGCGGCCAGTGCGTCACTGTCTGGGCCTACTAGTAGCTGATGACCAAATAATAACACTCATCATGACAATCCTAATGATGAGAGCCTATCTCCATAGCAGCTTCTGCCCCGTGAAGGGAGGTGTGTTGGTTCATTACTAAGGTCTCTCCAGCTGTGAAAGACACGTGGTTAGGATCAGAGGGGAGGAAAGAAGCCCACGGCAACCACGTGACCCAGGTTGGAAGAGAACCTGGGGAAAGGGAAGCACCACGCTGACGTCATTGCAGGTAGAAGATGGTCTGTTTGCAGCTGGCTCCAGTGCTGTGACAGAGATGCTGCTCTTGGCAGGTGGGTTTGCCTGAGAACCAAGGCTGGAGAGAAATGAGCTAGTACTTCCTGCTGCACCAAATGCAGGACCATGGCCAAGCTCTTCACTTCTCTGCACTCCAGTTTTCCTTACTGGGAAAATGAAGGAAGCCGGGCACGGTAGGATCACAAGTTTGTGGCCAGCATCAGCGATTTAGTGAGGCTCTCAGCAACTTGGTGAGACCCTAAAAAAATAGGGGTGGGGATGTAGCTTCGAGGCAGATTGCCCCTGGGTTCATCGTCAGTACTGCCAAAAAATGAAGGGGAGAGGGGGAGAGAGAGAGGAGAGAGAGAGAGAGAGAGAGAGAGAGAGAGAGAGAGAGAGAGAGAGAGAGAGAGAGAGAGAGAAACCTGCGGGCTCCATGCTCTGCGCAAGCTCCAAAGTTGGAAAGCCTCTTAGGCAGGCTTTTGATGTTAAGAGGTAGCATCTGGCCATGGAATGGGTGGTTTATGGGCAGGGTTTTCTGTCTCCTGCGGTGAAGTCATTTCCTGCCACTCTCTGTAGAGTGAGCCCTATTCTTCTTCTTGTTCCTATTTGCTTAGTTTCCTACCACCCAACACAACACTAAATTATGGATTTCTAATTCTGAGGACTCCAATCATCACCAGCAAATATTTATTAACCATCTTTTTATCTGCCAGGCACCCATAGGGATCTTTCATAAAATAAACAATTTGCAGTCTCTCACCATCACTCTGCTTCTCTCCAGTGGGCGTGGCATCCCCAAGGAGGGAGGAAGAAGTATCCTTGGGCTCAATTATGTATTTATTTCTTCTTATTTTTTGTAGTACTGGGGATTGAACCCAGGGGCAGTCTACCTTCTAGCTACATCCCCCGGCCCTATTTCAGGTTTATTTATTTTTTATTTATTTATTTTTTGCATTGTTGAGGATGTAACTTAGGGGCATTCTACCTCCAAGCTACACCTCCAGCCCTATTTTTTATTCTTTATTTTGAAACAGGGTCTCACTGAGTTACAAAGGGCCTCACTAAGTAGCTGAGGCTGTCCACAAACTGCGATCTTCCTGTCTCAGCCTCCCAAATGCTGGGATTACAAGCGTGCGCCACCACGCCTGTTTCATTTTTATTTTGAAACAGGGTCTGGCTAGGCTGATGAGAGTCTCCCTACTTGCTGACGCTATCCTTGAACCTGCAATACCCTGGTCTCAGCCTCCCAAGTGTTGGGATTGCCCGCTTAATTATGTATTTATTAATCACCTATCTTTCCCGCCCACTGTGTTGGTGGCTGCCGTTTGGTAGGAGTTTCATTCGGCAACCATGCCCTGGAGTTCCCTGGGGCCACTCCACCTGAAGAGCCAGCCCTGCAGTGATGAGGTTCCTTCCCAGCCTCGCTGGGCCCTCCATCTATCATCCTGCTGAGCGTCCCCTGGCTGCAGTCATCCCTCTCTATGCCCGGGTTTATTCAGCTGTGTTCTCCTCTGCTCTGCAGGCTATCTGTCACAGGAGGCTGTCACAGCCCAATTGGAATTCACTTTATCTTTCCCTCTGCCCTATTCACTGAGCAAACATGTACATTCGGCATTTCAGCCATGGAAATTCTCCAGCCCCCTTTGCTCTTGCCTAAAATGGAAACCTCAGTGCCTTTTGCAGAAGCATTCCACGTTCTCCGGCAACCTAAACCCAATAGCTATTTGCTGAATCCTTACGATACGCCCAGTGCTGTGGTGTCCTCACGAGGTTTATGATGTTAGTGAAATCAAACAGATGCATGTGAAACAATTTGAAAACAGTCAAGCGCTGTGTGCTCAGTGTTATCATCAGGTGCCAAAATGCGAGGTATGAAAACACCACCAATCACACTAGAAGGAGATGTTGACTCACACTGAGACGAATGTGCATCTTATTTCTATCTCATAACAAGCCCAGGAGGTGGGGATTAGTGCCCCCATTTTATTTATGTATTTATTCATTTATTTTGCAGTGTTGAGGATCCAACCCAGGCCTCATGCATGCCAGGCACGCTGAGCTCCCCCTCCCCTCAGTCGTTTTATACAACAGCAAACTGAGTCACAAGCAATTTAACTGACCCAAGGTTTGATAGATGGTAAGACAACCCAGTTCTGTTCCACTTCAGAGTACCTGCATTGTAAACTGTCCTCAATCACTGCTTTTGAAGCTCCGTGAAGGTGGGTCTAGCTGTTTTGATCATGGCTGTTTTCCAGAGCTCAATTAAAAAATATGTATATATTTGTAAATATATATATATATATATATATATATATATATATATATACCTCTTACAGACAGAAAAATCTATAGAAAAAGCTCAACAACATATTCTGCTTTTCCTAGTCATGATGGGAAACTGCTGAGGTGTGTGGAGAATTATGCAGGTCAAGCTTGGCCACCCCAGGCAGAGCAGGGAGAGGGTGATGGTTTTACTGTGAAAAAGTGGGGAAACAGAAAAGGAAAGTAAAACAACATGCTTGTACACACAAAAAACCAAGGCAAACCCCAACAGCAACCTGGACCCGGTGCACCCCAAAACTGCCCTTTTCTGAGGTCTTCTTAAACCCTGCTTGGCTCCCTGCCCTGTTCCAGCCGGACACACAGCACATCCCCGAGGGCAGGTCTGCCTGTTTCTGAGCTGTTTATGTCTGAGGCTCACGCAGCTTTGGCCTCAGGAGGCTGAGGCTGGTTCCCCTACTTGGTGTCCCTTGGGGCAGGTTGTTCCCTCCCAGCCAACATTTGTTGAAATCAGGAAGCATCGGTACTGCTCAGACTCTTCTTTTAGCTTATCTATTTTTTTTTTTTTGAAAGTAGCAACGATATTGGAAGGGCGACGTAGTAAAAAAGCCCCTTGGTAGTTATAAGTGAAAATGAATGAGGTGTATTTTTTTTAAAGCCCTGGTTCTGCTCTGTCCCAGATTGGATTTTCTTTCTTCGAAGAAAAAGAGGGAAATGCACAAAGCTGCATCTCTCCTTTGAGGCAGCCTGGAAGGTTTGCTTCAAAGAGGACTATGGGGGAAATGCTCAATTTTATCGGTCTGTTCTGCTGGGTCCTTCTCTCCAGGACACTGTTTAGTGCACCGAGTGAAGTGGAAAATAAAGAACAGGTGAGCAATCAGCCGTGAAAAGCTCTAATGGACTCGGCCCCCCCCTTTGGGAATGAGGCGCGGCTCTTGCTGGAGCTCAGGCTCCCCGTCTCTTTCAGTTCAGTGGGCTTTGTTTTTGGAATGGGAATTTAACTCCCTCCGGTGGCCCCAGGTTGCAGGAATACTTGTGCACTCAGCAGCAGTGGGTTGCAACATTGGCTAATGAGAGCTGAGGCCAATCACTCAGAAGGGCCCCGGCTCACTGGGGGCCTCTGGACATTTTGAACTTCCTGGGTGGGGATGAGGACAGGTCATGTGACCTTGGGAAGATGCTGATGCTGGGGTTCCCTGTAGCTCATAAGCAATGGGAATCCCTGCAGTGGAAGAGACCAAAGGCCTGTAAGGATCTAGACACCCCAGGTTTTAGGATTGTTAGAGATGAATAATACAGGGAAAATGAGACAGAAGGTCTAACCAGACCCATGAGGAGAGATAAGAAACTTCAACTGCGGTGTTAGAAACTGCCTCTGCACCCAGAGGCTCACACCAGAGGGAGTCCTGGAGGCGCTCTCCAATAGGGTAAAAACAGCGGACCCCCACAATCGCATGCGCATCAGGGGAAGAGAGTTTCAGGCTGAGTAAAACACACCCAGTGGGAGACTCCAGGCATTTTCCACTCCAGGAAACTTCAGGCCTTCTCTCTGGAGTGTAGCTCCTTGGCCCATGCCATTTCTCACTCCAGGGAAGCGGCCCTTTTCAGACTCTAACATAACCTGGCCTTTTCCTGGAACACACCTGACCCTTTCTCCAGAAAGTAATCCCCCTTTTCAACAGCCTTCTCTTGTTTCTTTGCTCCCACTTCCTTAAATAAACCTCATATATTCTCTATTGGTGCTTTAAATTTGAAATCATTCTCTCAGGAAGCAGGGACTGAGGAAGAGATTACCACCCTATAATATTTATTTCTAGGTAGAAAATATTACCTGCTAACAGGGCCACCACTGTGCCTCTTGCAATGGGCCAGTCCCTTATAAGCTCCCTGCAATATTACACAAAGAACTAATCTTTGGATTGGGGTGGGGATGATGGAAAAGGGTATATATATAATTAATAATAATAATAATATAAATAGAAAAAACAAGCAAGTGTTCTTTCTTTCTTTTTTTTTTATAGTACTGGGGATGGAACCTAGAGCATTTTACCTCCAAGCTACACCTCCAGCCGTATTTTTAATTTATTTTGAAACAGGGTCTCACAGAGTTACAAAGGGCCTCACTAAGTAGCTGAGGCTGTCCGCGAACCGCATCCTCCTATCTCAGTCTCCCAAATGCTGGGATTACAAGTGTGTGCCAGCATGCCTGGCTGAGAGATTTATTTCTTAACACTAACAAAAATCTAGTCTTTGTCCATTGAGGATTTTCTCTGGCCTTGTCCATTCTTAAAAATGTAGCATCTGCCTATAATCTCAATTCTTGGGAGGCTGAGGCTGAGGCTGTGAACAGCCTCAGCAACTCAGATTCTACCAGCCTAACAAGACCCTGTTTTGAAACCAAAATTAAAATGGGTTTGAGGAATAGTTCAGAGGTAAAATGAATGCATCAACACACACACACACACACACACACACACACACACACACACACACACGAATCTGGAAATGGATATGGAAGGGCGAATAGAAGAGGCAGAAGAGGAAGGATTTTCCTCTTGGGGCAGTGCTTACACTCTCCTTTATGTGGACAGTGCTGTTAATTGGCAAAGTGCAAGTGAAATTTTAAAAATGAAGGAACAGAAACTTCCTCTGTGAGTTAAGTTGTCATCGCTGATAGGTCTGGGAGGGAGAAGTGAGCCTGGAGACATCTGTGGAGCCGGTATTGGGTGGGCTTCTCAGATAAAGTTCATGACACCAGTTAAATTTGAATTTCACATAAGCAATGAATATTTTTTTAGAACCACAAACAACTTTTTAGTACAAATATATATCTTCAAAAATATAAATATGTCTCAGTTATTATCACATTATCACTAAATTCTTGTTAGTTATCCTAAAAAACGACTTACTGTATAATCTGAAATTGAAGTTTAACCTGCAATCCTTTTTTGTTGTTTCATTTCATTTTGCTTTCATTAACTCTGCCAGGTCTAGAGTTGGGATTTCTAGAGTTGAGATTCTGAAGCAGCTGGTGAGTGAGAGTAGGGAAATTGGGTAGATGAAAATGAGATTTTTAATAAATGTTATAGATTATAATAGGATCTTGTTCTATTTTTGAGTGATTTTTATTATGATGACTAGAGAACTTTGTTATATTTGGTATTAGAATTATCTTCTTCAAAGTTAACTCCATGCAGAGATTGGCTGATACCAGGGTTACTATGCTACTGGTATTCTAGCTTGAAGGCCCTGGCTCTGGGAGCCTCCATAGACCGAGCCCAGCCGCCCATTTCAATATGTCGGTCAAAGAGACAGGCAGTGGTGGAAGGCAGGAAAGGAACTTTAATCAGTGTGGCCATGCTGGGAAGCACAGGTGTAGGGATACAGTGATCGCAGATCTGTCTTTTGGGGCTGACAGAAACACTGAGGTCTTATAGAAAGAGGAGACCAAGGCATGGGCTGGGGCTTGCGTGGCTGGGGGTCTGCAGAGCTGGCTGAGTTGGTCACCTAGACCGGGCCGTGGTCTTGGGTCCTGGCCCTGTGAGGCTCTGGGAAGGTCATCACCACTTGAGGGGTGACTGGTTCCCACAGTGAGATGATGGCTCCTGTTTGGGGGCAGCCTTGGCCTTGTCATGGGTTATTTGTCCCTGTGTAGGGGCAGCCTCATCATGGGGTGATCTGTGCTGGGAGACTCTCTGTTGCTGGGGTAGTTTTGGTCCTTTGTCACAAAGATGCTTGTCAGTCAGACTTGTTCTTTCTTTCTTTTTATTTTTTGTGGTACTGGGGTTCCCGGAAGCCCTTCTACCTCTGGGCTATACTCCCAGACCTATTTTTCTATTTTTATTTGGAAACAGGGTCTCCTAAGCCAGTGCGTGCGGCTGGCTTCGAATCTGCGCGATCCTCCTGTCTCTGCCTCCCAAGCGCAGGGATTACAAGTGTGCACCACCACGCCCGGCGAGACTTGTTTCTGGAATCCAAGGTAACTGCAGAAGAAAGTGACTCAGGAGGAAAAGTTAGGGGCAGATGAAGTCAGGGATAAAATGGAATTAGTTAGGCCCATGAATGGGCTCTCCTTCACTTATGTATCATCGCATATGAACCTCACATTTATGCAAGGCATTATTCTTGCTTTACATTACAGGAAATTGAGGCTCAGAGTGGTTAAATAACTTGCCCAGGTCACACAGTAGTGCTGGATTCCAAGTAGTATGAATTCATTTAAATTTAACCTCTTTTGTTCTAAACCTAAAGTTTTTCCCCCCCAAAGTGCTAGGGATTGAACCAAGGGGAATTCTACCCCTGAGCTATTCCCTCAGCCCTATTTTTTGTTCTTTATTTTGAAACAAGGTCTCACCAAATTGCAGAGGGCCTCTCTAAGTAGCCGAGGCTGGCTGTGAACCTGCAATCCTCCTATCTCAGCCTCCCGAGTACTAGAATTACAAGTGTGCACCACCATTTCCAGCTAAACCTGAAGTTTAAAGAGTCCAATTTGAATTGTATCTCTACTTCCCTGCTAAAATATACTTATAAACAACAACAACTGAATATAGCATGATAATTGTATCTAGAATAGACTCTGGTTTTTAGCATTTCTTTTTCAGTGAAAAAACAAATGTCTGGAGAAGTCAAAGGTCACATGAATAGGTAGTTGGTAACAGAGGTAAGACTGAAACCCAGACCCATGCGGGAACTATGGAGCTGAGAACTCCAGAGCTGAAGCCGGTGAAAATGGCCAGCCTTTACTGCCTGCTCCCTCCTTT
Source organism: Muscardinus avellanarius (assembly GCF_963383645.1). Lineage (NCBI taxonomy): Eukaryota > Metazoa > Chordata > Mammalia > Rodentia > Gliridae > Muscardinus > Muscardinus avellanarius. The sequence goes on from NC_137798.1 coordinate 70,191,244, forward strand.
CCTCCCCTCCCCTCCTGCTTCCTCCCTCTCCAGGCGTTGAGCTAAGTTCTGTTTCTAAGTGTTCCTGCTCTGAGTCCGCCTCATAATCCCTGCAAGGTGTTAGCTGATAATGGCTTATGGGAAGGCATAAAATGTTAGCCCAATGGAGGATATTAAAGGCCAGAGAAGTCTGAAAACAAGCGTGTGCTGAGACAGATCTTGTGGGGATGCCAGAGGGCCTGACCGCCAGGCAGCTGTGCACGGTGGCATTTACCTTGGGCCTCCACTGCGAGCTGGTATCTGGTCCCTGGTCCATCCCAGCCCATCTTCCCACGCCCCAATTTGACTGGATGCAGGGATGATGACTCATGGTAACGAGGCTTGAAGAGAGAAAGGCAAACTAAAAGGCCAATTTATTAAGCTGAGTTTAGCCTGACCAGAGCCTTCCTCTTGAAGATGAGAAGGTGTGCAGGGGACCATGGCATTGACCTGTTGTTCAGGACACCTGGGGCCAGTGCAGGAGGAGCTAGGTAGAAAAGACCAGGGTGAGTGGCATTGAGCGCCAAGGCTGGGGGCTGTCACCTCCACCATGACGGGCTCCCTGCCATCGTGCCTGGACACGTGCCCTCATCAGGCGTGCTGTCTTCTGGGTTGAGCAAGAACATGACAGTTATCAAGCCAGGTCCAGGGAGGAAATAAATGGCATACTCAAAACGGGGTGGTGACTGCAAAGTATGTCAATCAAGGGATGCTCAAGCACCCTTCATCTGGCAACTGTGGGCATCATTACCATGTCAAGGGTAAGAGGAGGAAGCAGTTACCAGAGCTCAGGGACAGCTATCGCCACACCTCAAGGAAGGGAATTTCCACAGCGTCATCACCTCTGGTAGAGGGATTCAACCACTGCCCAAACTGCGTGGCAGGGCGGGACCTGAGGAAGAGGGGCCTTTGCTTCTCTCTGCTGCTGTTCTCTGTCCCCACTGGTGCCTTCCATTGGCTGGACACAGCCGGAAGCCAGAGGGTCCATTTGGTATAGTGGGTAGAAGTGGCTGCTTGATCACAGACCAGGGTGTGTCTATAGGGGTAAAGAGAAATATACAGTGGGTGGGACTGTAAGTGCTGCCCCTCCTCTTCCTGGGGTTCCTGGCTGGACTACCCTCTGCTTGAGACATGCCAGAATCATTCCTTCAATCTGGGGATGGCGGGAGGTGATGTTCCTGGCCTGGAACCATTCTTTCTCTTTAAGGTGACTCCAAAAAAAGTGTGTCTGTTATGACCCCTTAAATGATGAATGTGTGTGTGTGTGTGTGTGTGTGTGTGTGTGTGTGTGTGTGTGTGTGTTACTGGGGATGGAACCCAGGGGCATTCTACCTCTGAGCTCTACTCCCAGCCTTATTTTATTCTTTTATTTTGAAACAGGGTCTCACTAAAGTGCTGAGGCTGGCTGAGAACCTGCAACCCTCCTGTTTCGGACTCTCAAGGACTGGGATTACAACTGTACACCACCTTGCCTGGCTTAAGTGATGAATTTGTTAATGTAATTTTATTATTCCTGTTGTCCTTATTTCTCATGGCTTGTAGGGCCAGGGTGGGGCACCACCCAGGGGCCTCCACTAACCAAGCTCGCTTAGCCTCCTCACTGAGGGCAGGGAACATGGGCAGGCCAGGGCTCTCTCAAATACTCTCGTGCTCTCACATGCTAGACAAGCACTTTATGGCTGTGCTACACCACCAGCCCCTTGCATTTTAAAAAGAATTCAAACTCAACATGGGAAACATAAGACCCAAAGAAATGTCTCTCAAAGGGTAAGGTTTCAGTTTAATAGTAGGGGGGACCTGGTGCAGTGGTGCACACCTGTAATGCTGGTATTGGGGAAACTGAAACAGAAGGATCAAAGGTTGCTTAGTGAGACCCTCACCAACTTAACAAGACTGTTTTAAAAAAATAAAACATAGCCTGGGCATAGTGGTACACTTTTGTAATCCCAGCATTAGAGCTGAGACTTGAGGATAGCAGTTTGTGGCCAGTCTCATCTACTTAGGTCCTTTGCAACTCAGTGAAGACCCTGTTTCAAAACAAAGAAAAAAATAGGGCTGGAGGTATAGCTTGAAGGTAGAATTCCCCTGGGCTCCATATCCCCAGTATCGCAAACAAAACAAAACAAAACAACCCAAAAAACATAATAAGGGCTGAGGGTATAGCTCAGAGGTAGAATGCCCCTGGGATCCATCCACAGTACTCCCTTCCCTCAAGAGTGGGGAGGAAGGGGGGCTAAATAATGCCCTCACAATATGTCCACATCCTGATCCCCAGAACTGCTTGCCTTATATGAAAAAAGGGACTTCACAGGGGGTGATTATAAGGGACCTTGAGATGTGGAGATCATCCTGGATCATCCGGCTAGGCCCCATGTCATCACCTGGGTCCTTAATAGAGCGAGGCAGGATGGTCATAAGGAGAGAGGATGACAGGCGTGAGGTTGTATCTTTGCATTTGAAGAGGAGGCAAAGGGGCCAAGAGCCAAGAAGTGTGAAGGGCTCTAGAAGCTAGCAAAGGCAGGGCAAGGGCTCTGCCCTGGAGCCCCCAGGAGGAAGGCGGCCTCCGGTTTTCATTCCAGAAGACCCATTTTGGACCTCTGACCTCCAGAACTGTAAGAGAATAAACTTGCTGGGCGTGGTGGTGCCAGCTTGTTATCCCAATACTGGGAGGTTAAGACAGGAGGACAACCTCAGCAACTTAGTGAGACCCTGTTTCAAAATAAATAATACAAATAGGGCCGGGATGTAGCTGGGAGGGATGTAGCTGGGAGGTAGAATGCTGCAGGGTTCAAGCCCCAGGACCACAATACAGAGAGAGAGAGAGAGAGAGAGAGAGAGAGAGAGAGAGAGAGAATGAATAAATTTGTGTTGTTTTCAGCCATTAAATTTATGGTGATTTATAACAGTAGCTCCTGGAAACTCATGTGAAAGATATTTTGGGGGGGGGGCAGAGGCTCTTTTTCAACATCCTTTGACCACAGATGATAGAGGCTCCATTAAGGCCTCATGGGAATGACTTTTCTGCCACCCAATTTGGGGTCTGGACTTGCTAGTACAAAAGGTCCCTAGTCATTTGAGCTATAGCCTTTGGAGTGAAGGCCAAAGGAGGTTCTGCCCAGCTAAGCATGATCCCAGACCCTGTCCTTTCCTGCTGACCGGGTCAGGGGTGGTGGAGACCCTCCCGTGCCCAAGGCCTCTGAAAGAGAAGACAGGTGAGGTGAGGAGGAGGCCTCTCCAGACAGGAAGAGGTGGTGAAAAAATTGAGTGGCACTAAGGGCACCCTTCCTGCTGGGCAATCCAGTGCAAAAATTGCCCAAGGAAAGAGCTCAGAATCAGCTTTGAACTGGAACACTCCAGGAAAAAGATTCCTCATCAGTGAACTTCTTGTCATTTAGCAGGTTGCTTTAGTCCTCTCTCCACCCCTGCAGTGACCCCAGCAGGCTTGCAGGCAGAGGTCCTCTCTGTAAAGCTGTTTGCTTTCTTCTCCAATTAAGCCGCACACACTAGATGGAAATGAAGAGGACAGCGCTTAAAATGTGCCTTTAGAATGCAAAGGGATATGAGAAGGCTCAGATCCATTTTGGAGACAGCCTCTTCCGTCAGAAATCAATACAAGCCCTTTCATTCTACAATGTGCTAGTTCATAAAGGGAAAACTGCTCGAACTCTCAATTTAACATTTTCAAGCTGATATTAAATTCTAAGCTTTTATATCTGCTGTTGCCCATTTAGGACCAAGTTATAAATCTGAAGTCTCTCCCCAGCTCATGAGTTTGACAGGGCTCGATAAAAACTTTTATAATCAGGTTCAATAAAGAATCACAAACCTCCATCTTGTGATTTTTAGCTTACAATAACCTTTGTAAATAACATCTTCCAGCCTTGATGCTTGTCAATAGTTGTCGCTTTTTAAAAGAGGTAAAGTAGAAATACTATGTAAGCGCTTACCTCTTAGACGGGAATTGTTGTTAGCATTAGAATTCAATGAATATGACGTCTTTATGGTGGTGTTTAGGAAGAGTGACCATGACGAGCCAGAAGCTGGAATCTTTTGTGACATCCATGGCTATAGTCTGCTACCAATGTGTTTTCACTTTTGTTTCTTTCTTCTTTTTCTTTTTCTCTTTCTCTTTCTTTCTTTCTTTCTTTCTTTCTTTCTTTCTTTCTTTCTTTCTTTCTTTCTTTCTTTCTTTCTTTCTTTCTTTCTTTCTTTCTTTCTTTCTTTCTTTCTTTCGTGGTACTGGGGTTCCTGGAAGCCCTTCTACCTCCGGGTACACTCCCAGACCTATTTTTATCCTTTTTAAATTTGGAAGCAGGGTCTCTTAAGCCAGCGCGGCTGACTTTGAACCTGTGCGATCTCCTGTCTCCGTCTCCCAAGTGAGAGGATTACAAGCGTGCGCCACCACGCCCGGCTTGTTTTTCTTTTTTTTTGCGGATCTGGGGATGGAACCCAGGGGCATTCGACCTCTGAGCTATGCCCCCTGCCCGGCTTACCAATGTGTTTTCAGGGAAACAGAAGACAGACCGTCATCTGGGAGTCTTAAAAAAAGAGACTTCTCTTTGCTCATTAACATATATTTTAGTCCTAAAACCAGCAACGAGGCACTCAGCCTCTTTAAACTATCCTTAGCATACATATAAAGGGGCCGATTTCATCCCTGAAGTCTGTTTTAGGTGAGCTCCTTTTTTAAGAATCAGGACCTTTAAAAAAATTAACAAAAGGTGTGTGTGTGTGTGTGTGTGTGTGTGTGTGTGTGTGTGTGTGTGTGTTGGTGGTGGTGGTACTAGGGATTGAATCCAGGGGTATTTTACCTCTGAGCTGCACACCCAGCTCTTTTAATTTTTTTGTTTGAAGCAGAGTCTTGATAAGTTGCTGGAATTGGCCTCAAACCTGTGATCTTTCTGTCTGTCTCCCAAGTACTAGGATGACAGACATGAGCCACTTTGCCAGTCTAAAAGACATATTTTTATTGAAGCAATTTGAACTCTGAGTTCTTTGTTTTCCTATCTTTTATTTTATTTTATTTTTTGTGTGGTACTGGAGATGGAACCCAGGGGCATTCTACCTCCAAGATATACCCCCAGCCCTATTTTTTATTCTTTATTTTGAAACAGAGTCTCACTGAGTTGCAAAGGGCCTCATTAAGCAGTGGAGGCTGTTCATGAACCGCAATCCTCCTATTCCAGCCTCTTTTCCTATCTTTTAGAGAAGACTGGAAACAACACACACTATGTGTATATATATATTATGTATGTATATAGTCATTGCCCAAAATCCATTTGCGATCCCTTGAGCATACCAGAAATCTAAGGATGTTCAAGTCCTTCATATAAAATACTATAATATTTGCATATAACCTACTCAATCCTTCCATATTCTTTAAATAATTTCTAGATTACTTATAATACCTGATACCATGTGAAGTCTATGTAAATAGTTGTTATACTATATTATATAGGGAATAATGATAAAAAAGTTCATACATGTCCGGTACAGATATGACTTTAAATATATATTTTTTCAGTACAGGAGAGAAAATGGACCAAATAATATTATGTGCATATATGGATATATCAATGTGAATCTCACTATTATGTAATACAATTATAAGTTTAAGAATTATAAATTTAGCTGAGCATGGTGGTGCACACCTGTAACCTCAGTACTTGGAAGGCTGAGACAGGAGGATCACAGGTTCAGAACAATCTCAGCAAGTAGTGAGACCCTCATCAATCTAGCAAGAATCTTATTTCAAAATTAAAATAGGGCTGGAGGTGTAGCTCGGAGGTAGAATGCCTCTGAGCTCAAGTCCCAGTACCATTTTCCCACAATATATATAATTGTAAATTATATATAATAAAATATATATTGCATATTATATGTAAAATAATATATAATTATAAATTTTTAAAAATTAAAGATATTTTAAATCTGAAATTGTTTGAATCCATGGATTTATTTATTTATTTATTTTTTATTGGTGCACTATAGTCCTTAACTGTATAATATGAAGACCTGGCAGAGGAAGGGATGCTGCCCTGAAGAAACTCTAAGGAGTATAGGCTTGTGCATATATCTGCCTGCCAAATTCCTGGTCTGTTGGAAAGTATGTCCCTGCTACTGGCAGGTCCTGGGCATCTGGAGCTCAGCAAGGGGCAAACAGAGGCTGGCTCTCTGCCCCCAACCTCAGCAATTCCCTGAGCCTAGGGCTTAAGCCAGAGTCAAAGAACAGCATCAGTTCTAAAGAGGAGGCTGTTCTCAACCATACCAAGAGCTTGGTAATTATTCTGGGCAATCAGAGAGAGAGAGAGAGAGAGACTGCCAAGAACTGCCAAGAACAACTGCCAAGAACTGCCAAGGACAGCACGTACAGCTTGAAGTGGTTCTTGATTCCCCCTCCTTTCTCTTTCAATTCCTTTTCAAGAAATCTCCATGATAAAATGGAAAACAACTTAAATATCCATTAGCTGGACTAGATTAAGTATATTCTAATTTAAGAAGGAAAATTACAGATCAATGAAAAATCATCTTTCCTTTTGAATTTTGTATATAACTATGTAATGCATATTAGAAACATAACATTTTTTAAGAAACAAAATAATCAATGGTTATGTTGTAGGGATAACATGGCATGTGAAAAAAAAAATCTACTTTCTGTGATTTACCGCTGTGTTTTAATTAAGAACTGAATTGTTTTAGGTAGAACTTCCTGTTCTACTTGTAGTTTAGGATAAAATTTCCAGTAATAGCAAATAGATTTTGTAATAATGCTATAATTAAAATAGTTTAGACAGAAGGAAAGAAAACATACTGTATAAAACTGTGAGATAACCCCAAAAAGTAGATCTGAGGAAGACAAAGATGCTAACACAGAGGCATGGGAAGAGTTTGAATAAATTATTTCATGAGTGAAAGTAGAAAAAGATAGTATTTCAACATTAGTATTTTATTTTATGTAGTACAGTATTTTAAAGATGTATATGCTACTAAGTAATATATAGTTTTAGTTAAAACTCATGTTTTAGAAGACCAATGACAGACAAAAAGTCACAGCAGCAATAAGTCAGTCTAAAGTTTTTTGTATATAGAATTATTCAATTAGAAATATAATTACATATGAAAGAAAATAAATATATATTGATCTGGAAGGAAAGTCATAAAAATAGAGTGATTATAATTGGATATAAGATTAATTTTCTTCTTTTTACTTTTTTATAATTTCCAGACTTTACTCAGTGAATAGTCATTACTTTGATAACAAAAAGAACCTTATTTTATTAAAAAAATTTTTTTGTGGTGCTTGCAAGAAACCCAGGGCCTCATTCATGCTAAACACATGTTCTACCACTGAGTCACACCCTAGTTACAAAGAAGGAATCTTATTTTTGATACTGGGGATTGAACCCAGGGGCATTCTAAACCCTGGGTTCTTTGAGCTATACCCTAAAATCTTATTTTAATTTTTTTTTTCATTTCTTAAATTTATTTATTTTTATTGGTGCACTGTATTCATACATCATAGTAGGATACATACTTTTGTAGACATACATGCACACTTTTCCCAGTCAGCCCCCACCCAATCCCCACCCCATTCTCTCCCTATCCCTCCCTCCCATGCTTGGCTTAGTAGTTGACATCTAGTATTATGGCAATTTATCTAAAATTAAAAATGATAATCTCACATAACAGTTTCATTTGTCTGATACCAAGCTTTTGATGACTTAAAGATAACATTTCAATATTTCTTTTTGCTTTCTTTCTTACCAGAGAATATTTTTTTCTATTTTTTAGGTGAAACTATCATATATTTATATATTTATTTTTCAGAAAAAAAATCTATCCTAATATGGAATATGGACTCTAGGTACCCAAAACGATCTTGAAAAAGAACAAAGCTAGGAGATATATATTTTCTGATTTCAAACCATATAAAGCTACAATAATTGAAACAGTGTAGTACTATTCTAAAGGCAGATATATAAACCATGGAAGTTAAATAAAAGCCTAGAGCTAAATTCTTCCCTATATTGTCAAGTTATTTTTGACAATGTTTCCACAAACATTTGGTGGTGGAAATATTAATCTTTTAACTAAATATTGTTAAAAAATAATAATTACATGGAAAAGAATAAAATTGGACCCTTACCTAATCCCATATACAAATATTAACTCAAAATAGATAATAGACCTAAATATAAATCTTAAGACTATAAACTTTTAGGAGAAAATCTGGGTCATTAAACCTCACAACATTGAAATTGGCAGTGATTTCTTGGTTATGATTTCAAAGGCACAGGCAACAGAGGAGTATACAAACTCCCTAAAAAAAAAATTGTATATCCAAAGACAATGTACACAGAGTTAACAGTTACTAATAGAATGGGATAAAATATTTCCAAATGCTATATCTGAAGGTGTATTAATATTCCAACTAGGAATCCTAAAAATTAACAACAATAAAGGCAAACAATACAACTTAGAGATAGGTAAAAGACTAACATAAATAATGAATCTCCACAGATAACCAATCTTAGTTGTTTGTTGGATGGAAAATCTTGTTTCTCTAGTTCTGGAGTGTGTTACCTATTTCTTCTTTGTAGTTAATCTCTTTGAGTATTTTCTCTAGTGCTGGTTTTGAAGACATAAATTCCTTCAGTTTCTGTTTGTCATGGAAGCTTCTTATTTCTCCATCTAATTTGATAGAAAGTTTTGCTGGGTAGGAAATTTTTGGCTGGAAGTTGTTTTCTTTCAGAGTTTGGAATATGTTACTCCAAGCCCTTCTGGCTCTCATAACTTGGTTTGGGAAGTCTGGAGTGATTCTAATTGGTTTGTCTCTGAATGTCACTTGGCCCTTTGCTTTTGTTGCCTTTAAGATTCTCTGCTTGGCTTCCACATTGGTCATTTTGACAATTATGTGGCGTGGGGATCCTCTTCTCCGATCCTGTCTAAAGGGAGTTCTATAAGTTTCCTGGACCTGTGTATTGACCTCTTGCTCTATGTCTGGAAAATTTTCTGCTATTACTTCCTTGAAGAGATTGTTGATCCCTTTGGTTTCACTTTCTTTTCCCTCCTCTATTCCAATTATTCTTAGGTTAGCTCTCTTAAAATGGGCCCATATTTCTTCAATATCAGATTCCTGCTGTCGGATATTTTTTTCTAGATTAGAAACTATGCGTTCATTTTTGGATTGCTCATCTTCTAAGAGCGAGATTCTGTTCTCCATGTGTTCTAATCGGTTGTTTGTGCTTTGAATTGAGGCCTTTACTTCATTAATTGCATCCTTTATCTCTTTTTGGCTCTCTCTGAGTTCTTTTCGAAGCACCTCTATTATTTCTACAGTTATTTTCCTGATTTGATCTTCTAGAAATCTCTGATTTTCAGTTTTATTGGGTTCTGATGTTGTGGGGTTGTGGGCATTTATTGCTCCAGTATTATTCCTCTTTCCCATGATTTCGGATGTTTGTGCCTTCTCTGGGTTCTTCCCTTGGGTCACTATGACTTCACTTAAGGTGCTCTGGATCTCGAGTCAGTAGTATCTCAGACCCCACTACACCTTTACTGGGTTGTATCACAGAGTCTCCGACCCAGAGAGTCGATAGAGGCTGCTTTAGACTGTGGGGGGTGCCAGGTTGCACGTTCTCCTATGGTGTGATATCTCTGCCACCGCCCCTCCCCCACTGGGTCAAGTCCCAGGGAGTACAGTACTGGGATTTGACTCACTGTTCTTGAGTACGCAGATGTAGCTGTACTGAACTCGTTGAATTCTCTGCTGCAGCCGCCGGTGGCAATATGGCGCCGCTGCTACGCCCTCGGCTGTGGGGCTGGTGTTTTTCTTCTTGGTTTTGGTTTCCACTCTGAATCCCTGCAGCGTGTGCTGAGCTCGGCCACTGGGAACTTTAGATGCTCTCTGTGCGGAGAAATCCCGCCTGGCTGTTCCGCAGTGGCTCACCTCGGCTTGCTGTAGCCGTCCCGTGAATTCGCCGGCAGTATGGCGCTGCTGCAGCCGCGTCTGCCGCGTCCTCGGGCGATAGTCCGGTTATCTCCTCTGTGGCTCTGTTCTCAGTCCGCTTTCTCTCTGGAGCCTGGTGGTTTTTTGTTTCACTGGTGATGGTGTTTTCTGGCTATGAAAGGCGCTGATTTTGTGGTAATGGAGGTTTGTTGTTAGCGGGGCTCTTAAGCCCCGCTTTTCTTGGTCGCCATCTTCCCGGAAGTCCCTAATTTTTTGTTTTGAAGCAGGATCTTGCTAGGTTGTTGAGTCTCACTACTTGCTGAGGCTGGCCTCAAATCTGCTATCCTCTTGTTTCAGCCTCCCAAGTCCTGGGATCATAGGTGTACACCACCACGGCCAGCTCCAAAGAACCATAAAAAGAATATGACACAACATCTGCCAGTAGCTCTTGTCTCTGCTGTGCCTCTGTGGATCCTCCCAAGAACAGCAGGCTGGAGCAGCAATGAAGTAGTTGTTAACTCTGATTGTGGGTCCGATGCTGGCAATGTATGAGCGCTCTGCACGGGTCAGTGGGTGTCATCACCGCCCCAGTCCTCTTAAGTTGTCATCGCTACCATCACATTTTAGCTCCTCTTTTAGGAGAAAGAGACCCCAAAAGGGATCTTTATTTGGTTTGGTTTCTAGAAGCCCAAAGTGAAACCGAGGCTGAGTGCCAATGACGCAGTTTATACACTGGTCAGAGTGGAGAGCAGGAGTCCTACTCACACGTCAGCTTCCAGCGTGTTGGGGCAGGGGCCGTAGTTACAGACAGACAAAATGAGGGCCGAGGGTGGGCTCCTCCTGGACAGCCAGAGACTTCCCAGGGATTTGAGCACCACCTCTTTTTTTGCTCCTTTTATGATTCTTTCTTGCTATCATCATGGCAGTTGTTAACTATAATGTCACTGTGTGTGTGTGTGTGTGTGTGTGTGTGTGTGTGTGTGTGTGGTACTGGGGATGGAACCCAGAGGCATTCTACCTCTGAGAAGCACCCTTTTTTTATTCTTTATTTTGAAACAGGATCTCACTGAGTTGCAAAGGCCCTCACTATGTAGCTGAGGCTGTCTGTGAACCATGGACCTCCTGTCTCAGCCTCCCGAATGCTGGGATTACAAGTGTGTGCCACCATGCCTGGCAGAAACTCTATGTTGAAACCTAATCACTGTATTGGGTTAGGAGGTAGAGCTGTTGGCAGGCCAGAGAGCCACCGTGTCTTTTCTACAGTGTGAGGACACAGTGAGAAGGGGCCACCTGTGAGCCGGAGAGCAGGCCCTTACCAGACACCAAATCTGCTGGTGCCTTGCTCTGGGACATCTTCTCAGCCCTCAGAACTGCAAAAAATAAAAGATAAACTTAAAAATTTCTGTTGTTTATAAGCTTCTCAACCTGTGGCGGTTTGTTATAGCAGCCTGAGCTGACTGAGTATCAGCTTTCTTACCTAGGACTGTGCGTATGTGAAAGCCCGCAGGCCTTGGGGACTGAGCCGGCTGAGGGGCTTTTTACCTGTGCAGTCCCATGGAGCCCTGGGCTTGGTTTCCTGCTCTGCTGTTGCCCTCTTGAAAAGTTTAATTATTTTTGAACAAGATGCTTCACATTTTTATTGTCACTGGAACCTGCAAATTGTCCTGCTGGTAGAGTCTCAGAAGGGAAAGATTCTCCCTAAAGTCTTTGGGCCAAAGGGCTAAGAGGAGCTGCCCCCTCCAAAGTTTCATTAACACGAACCAACAATAGATTAGCAGTAGAAAAAGGGCATACAAGTTTATTAATGTGTATGGGGGAATTCAGAGATTAATCTTTCCTGATTAGTTCTCTCTTCCTCCGTGTGTGTGTGTGTGTGTGTGTGTGTGTGTGTGTGTATGTGTGTGTGTGTGTGTGTGTGTGTGTGTGTGTGTGTGTGTGTGTGTGTTAGGGATTAAACCCACAGCAGTTTACTACTGAGTTATAATCCCCAGCCCTTTTAATTTTTTTAATTTTGAGAAAGGGGCTGGCTAAGTAGCCCAAATTGGCCTTAAACTTGGGACCCTACTGTCTTAGCCTCCCAAGTCTTGGGATTATAGGCCTGCACCACCATTCCTAGGCTTCCCTCTTTATTTATTGAGATTCGGGTAGAGTTCAAGACAATCACAAGGTGTACATTTATAATCCCAGAAGTTGGGAGCCTGAGACAGGAGGATTGCAGGTTCACAGCCAGCCTTAGCAACTTAGTGAGACCTTGTTTCCTCCATCACTGTAACTTCAGAAAGAGTTCCTCTTGTACTCAGGGGACAAAGGAAGGTCAGAGAGACTTTGATTCTGAGGCTGTTTCTCCAGCTCAGTATATCAAAGTGCCATATTTGGGGTATCAATTTCTGAGCCCCAGGAGCAGGAAGAGAAGGGGGTCTTCCAAATTGCAGGTCCAGTGAGTGTGCCCAGGGAGCAAGGGCACCAGAGAGAGGGTATCCCAGCCTCTCCACTAACAGCTTGAAGGCAAAACCCCAGACTTGGTGGGTTGGGGGCGGCAAGTGTGGCCACACTATCTGCCTGTCTGGTTCGACTTTTCTCTTATCATTTTGTTTTTGGTTCTCCTTTCAGTTCTGGCCTGGGCCTATGCCCTTTATTTATACTTGGAGTTTTGGGTTTGGTGAGACAAAATATACTTTCTTGTGATAGCGAATGCAGGTGGTGCTGGAGGTACAACAGGCTGCCAAGTATCTTTGTATAATTGAAGGCTAACATAGAAATGAGTAGGAATGAGACTGATTTAAAATTTTTTTATTGATGTGTTATAATTATACATCTTACTGGAGTACAAGTTAATGGACGCATACCGGCACACATCACTCAATTAGTCCTTACCCGATTCCTGCCTCATTTCCTCCCCCCTCCCTCCTTCTTATGTTTGGCTTAGTGATTAACATTGATATGTTTGTGAACGTACATTAGGGAATCCCTCAGTACTAGGGATGGAACCCCTGGGCATTCGATGTCTGAGCTACACCTTCAGCCCTATTTTTTATTCTTTATTTTGAGACAAGGTCTCACTGAGTTGCAAAGAGCCTCACTAAATAGCTGAGGCTGTCCTTGAACTGTGATCCTCCAGTGTCAGCCTACCAAATGCTGGGATTACAACTGTGGGCCACCACGCCCAGCTTAGAGCTCAATTTCTTAATGCTTGAAGATGCAGTCCATGGTGAAGGGAGGTTAGAGAGAATTTGTTCCACTGTCAAGTAAAATACATAGGAGGCCAGTGTTCTAGAATAGCCTCCTGCACTAGGTCCTCTGCTAAAGAGACCAAACCAGAAAGGACTCCGAAAGGAGCCATTTTGAAAAACAAAACAAGAGATTCACAGCAACAGCCAAACAGGTCCAGTTTAGCTGAGCCAGCATAGGAAGGTCTGCTCTGTTTTAACCCTGTAAGAAAAGTAATTTTGAGCTGCCCAAGCCCAATCTGCTCTTTGTTCTGTTTCTGCTTCCTCAGTCTCTTCCGGCCTATAAAACTAAGATCCTCTGCTTATTTTATTTTAAAGAATGAGGTGTTGCCTGATTTTAGAATTACAAATAAAAACCAATTTAAACCAGATGTGGTTGCTGTATGCCTTAATGCCAGCGCTTGGGAGGCTGAGACAGGAGGGTCACAGGTTCAAGGTCAGCCTCAGCAATTCAGGAAGACCCTGTTTCAAAACAGAAAATAAAATAGGGCTGGGGGTGTAGTTTAGAGGTAGAACACCTCAGGGCTGAATTCATAACACACACACACACACACACACACACACACACACACAGCCAATTGAGATCTTTGAACTGGGTGGGGGTCGGGGAGCTATGACTCAGTGGCAGAGCTACTGCAGAGGATGCACAAGGCCTGGGTTCCATCCCCAAGTACCACAAAAACAAAACAGCTTTAAGCTAAATTTGTTGTAATTTTGTCTTTCAACATCACTTAGATCAAATGCAATATCATGCCTACTTATTCAGAGACCTGTGCCGCTAACCAAGAGCTCCAAGGCAAATAAGAGAAGGAAGAGTAACCTAAGTGTGTGTGTGTGTGTGTGTGTGTGTGTGTGTGTGTGTGTGTGAGAGAGAGAGAGAGAGAGAGAGAGAGAGAGAGAGAGAGAGAGAGAGAGAGAGAGAGAGACTTTTTCTATGTTGCTCAGTATAACCTTGAACTTCTGGCTTCCAATGATCCTCCTGCCTCAGCCTTCTAAGCAGCTGGAATACAGGTGCACACCATTGCACCCAGTGCTCAGCTAGCTAGCTAGTGCTTGCTTTCTCTCCCTCTCCCCCCCCCAAAAGCCACTTTAGTGAGGTATGATTGACATACAACAAGCTGTATTTAATGTACACAACTTGATGTGTTTGGAGAATACCGCGCACCTATCATAAACTTGTCCATCACCTTCAAAAGCTTCCTCTTGGCCTTTTTGTTTTTGTTTTTCTTTCAGGTCATGCCTAATATTTCCATTCTATTTAATCTCTTGTTTCCTATCGATGCTACTTTAGCTCCTTAATTATACCGGGGAAGCTTGTTTTCCATTTTCGGTCTGTTCAGTCCTTCTGCCTCAGGTAACAGGTGTGGCTTGTGTGGTTGGCTGCTTTTCTTCCAGGGAGTGACAATGCCCCAGCCAGGAGCCCATGTGCCCTGGGGCTCGGCTGCATGCACAAAAGTGCCCAAGGCCAGAGCCTGGTGTGAGCCATCTCCCCAGGGTTTTCACAGCCTTCTTGCCATTGTTGGTTCCTGGAATCTCTGTTTCCTCTATAGTTTCTTCAGTGTAGATTTGAGGGAAGGAGCCAGACACCATTGTGGGCTGCCAACTTAGCAGGGATTGGAATAGACTGAAAGAGACTTGAAGTCTCTTTCTGACCTCCTTTGTCTCTTGTGTGACCCATCCATGCTGCATTCAGTCTAATTCTCAGGTGGGTGAAACTCATGTTATTATAAGCAGCAAAGTATGCGGTTTCTCCATTGTAACCGGGCCATTTCAATTCATTTACATCGGGCCAGTGAACTGCTATTGACATTCAATTCCAGGACCCTGGTAGTGGAGGTTAATAAACAAGCCTCTAACAAAGAGAATGTGGGGGCTGAATATGCACTCCCCAAACATGCCACCTTGAGCTAACAGCACTTAAAAAAAAGCAGCAGGTACATCGCAGGTTCAAGGTCAGCCTCAGCAACTTAGCCAGATCTTCAGAAACTTAATGAGACCTTGTTTCAAAATAGAAGACAAAAAGGACTGGAGGTAGAATGCCCCTGAGTTCAATTCTCAGTACCAAAAGCAAACACACAAAAAACCCAGGAGGTGCAAAAGAATGCTCTTGCCTTCTCTTTTTTCTTCTTGAAGGCCAAAGATAAAACCTGTAGGCCCTGTGCCTGGGAGTTTCAGTTAGCGGTTCTGCGGTGGAGCCCAGAGCTCTGCCTTCCCAGTGCTGGACGTTCACAGACATGCGCATTCAGGCCCACCCAGAAGCAGCCGCCAAGTTGGGATTGAATGGGAAAGCAATTCATTGAAGAAATGCCTGGGAAGGATAAGAGGGCAGAACCCAGGAAGGGAGGTGGGCACCATGCAGGTCGGGCCCCTGCAAGGAGAAGGATGGGCAGCTCGGGAGTCTGGGTACCTGTCAAGTTTAGAGGGAACAGTTCCCACAAGAGTGCCCTCGCCTGGGACACCCTCGCATGTTTGGAAGTCCCCAAGACTGCCCGTAGGCTTCAATAACTTGCAAAATTATTGCACCGAATTTACTGGGAGTCTTCCTACTCGTGACGACAGTGTGTTATAGGGAAAGGATACATATTAAAACCAGCCACGGTCTCCATGGCAGCCACTATGAGCTCTGGGGTAAAAGTCCCTCGCAGTTTCTGACTGTTCCAAGACCTTTGAGAAGGCAGCAAGGAGCAGGGGACTTCAGCGACTGGGGTCTGGAGGATGGTGAGCCACTGACATGGGGACGGGATGACTGCTGGGCTTCAACAACTAATTACAAAAACTGAGCATACAGCCTTCAAGTAGAACACATATCCAAACACCCAGAAGCATGCCCTCCTTTGTAATAGTTGCAGCACAAAATTCATATGAATGGAGTTAATAGTTTTATTGAAGTGGCGGATCCACGAGCCATAGCATGGCGGAACTGTGTGGCATCGGGGTGGCTCTGCCAGAGCTTCTCAGTGCCCACTGAGGTCTAAAGATGACGTGAACGTCCCCCTGCTGCCTCAAGGGTGGTGTGAAGGCAATTAATCAAAGAGCAAAACCACGGGCTCTTCCCTTCCTCCCATTCAACTTCAATCTTCGTTTTTTCAAGTAGTGAACTGTCTGGATACATCATATGGTCTTTAAAGTATTAGGAAGGAAGCCCCTGTTCAAAGACATTTATCCTAAGATGCTCTAAATGATAACTAATTTTTGTCCATTCAAAATAAATGGACAACAAAACTGAGCCAAGGCAAGGAGCTGTGGGGTGGAGCCCAGGGAGGCGCCCATTGTCCTTTCCTAGTGGAGTCAGGATGTACCGCTTCCTTGACACTGATGGATGACAGTACTCAGGAGTCTTGCCAAACAGGGATGCTCACCCTGTTGGTACCCTGTGGCCTGAATCCTAACACTAAATCATGATAATTGTTTTTTCTTTTGGTGTGGTTGGCCTCCACCTAAAGTTACCTATCTGACTAGCCTAAGGCCCCCAGGCAAACAAAAATGACCTCCTTGGAGCCAAGTTACTCTTGAAGAGGTTAGGCCTCTTCTGGGGCAAGGTTAAATTCTTTGCTGCATATATAGTGAGAGTCACACTACAATATGGTTCAGAAAAAGGTTTAGCCAGGTGGGTGTGGTGTCTTTGAGCCCAAATTTTGCTTTGGAGGAGTCTTGGGTCTTGCAGGAATGGTCTGTATTAGCAGTGCTCACCCCCGAATTAGTTCATTTTTATTATGATGATGAAATACCCAAGGAAGGCTACTTTATAAAGAAAAGAGGTTTATTATAGCCCAGGTGTAAGGTCAAGGGCTGCACTCGGTGACAGCTCTCCTGCCAGCAGCTTCCTGAGGCAGCAGGACAGGGCATCACATGGCCAAGAACAGGGAGTGTGTGTGTGTGTGTGTGTGTGTGTGTGTGTGCATGCGCGTGCGTGTATGCGTGCGTGTATGTGTGCGTGTGTGGTCTTTCTCTCTCTTGCACAGGTACCAGAATTCAGTCATGGGGGCACCTGCTCTAATGGCTTTAGTCCTAACTAGCTTTCATTGACCCATTTTTTTTTTTTTTTGTGGGTCTGGGGATGGAACCCAGGGGCATTCAACCTTCCAGCTATATCCCCTGCCCTATTTTTTATTCTTTATTTTGAAACCGGGTCTCACTGAGTTGCAGAGGGCCTCACTAAGTAGCTGAGGCTGTCTACAAACAGTGGTCCTCCGTTCTCAGCCTCCGGAGTGCTGGGATTACAAGTGTGCGCCACCACGCCCGGCTCATTGCCCCATTTCTAAGCACCACACAACCATTACACTTTTGCCTTAATACCTCACAATGGAAATTAAATTTGGTATGGGAGGCTATTTTAGTCAGCTTCTGTTCTCTGTGACCAAAATATCTAACAAAAACCACTTAGCGGAGGAAAAGTATATTTGGCTTACATTACAGAGGTTCAGTCCATGGTTGGCAGCTTCCGAGGCAGGAACATCACATAGCAGGGCGTGGCAGAGGGAAGCTGCCCGGCTCATGGTGGTGGAAACAGAGGAAAGGGCCAGGGACAGATACAGTCCAAAGGCCACTCCCCCAGTGACATACCTCCTCCTGCCACATCCTACCTACACAGTCTCTACCTACAGTAAGTACATTCAAATTATGAATCTATCCACGGATTTACCCACCCATCAGGGTAGAGACCTGATTCAGTTATTCCACTTTTGAAATTTGCTTCATTGCCAGCACATGAACTTTCCTGAGGGACACCCCATATCTAGACCATGGAACCCACATGCTTGACACGGGCTAGGAGTCGGCTTCAGTGTGAATGGGAGGGTGGGCTCGGGGCAGCAGCCGCACATGAGACTTGGGACCTCCAGCCCCTCTACTCAGGCAGGAGAGCTGAGTGACGCATCTTCACGGCTTTGTGTCTCCGGAGCTGGGAAGGGCAGTGTGGCTGGGAGGGGTCAGGCTGACCTGTTAGCCTTCCTGCCGCAGTGAAGTGCCTGTCTCCTCTGCCTGGGTGACCTCCTCCTCCTCCTCCGTCCCCTGGTGGCCATACAGGGCCCTGGACTGTGTGTTCATCTGGGCTGTTGTGTTGCTGGGAATCTGGGGCAATGTGCGCAGGGCAAGAGAAAAGCCTGTGTGTGGGTGACAGATGGGGTCTTGTTTCTGCCCCTGCTCTCTGAGGATTTCACGCAGCTTTGCCTTAGCCTCCCTCAGAATGTCCTCACACATGTGGCCGCCCAAGGGGTGATGGCTCAGGGTGGTCCAAGGAGCAGTGTCCCACCCCTCAGAGTGACAGCTGAGGGGAGCTACAGCAGAGGACTCCCCTCCTCTGTTCTTGGAAGGTGGCTGGGGAGGAGCTGCTCTCCTGGGCCTTTAGGTTCTCCTCCTCCACCTCCACAAACTGCACAACAAACGAGGAGAAGATGAGCATGGCAAACCACGCGTGTGATCTCAGTACTTGGGAGGCTGAGACAGGAGGATGGCAGGATCAAGCCAGCCTCAGTAACTTAGCGAGCCCCTCAGCAACTTAGCGAGACCTTGTTTCAAAATAAAAATAAATAATTCAAAAGGTCCGAGGTATAGCTTGGAGGTGGAATGCTCAGGGGTTCAATCCCCGGTACCAAAGGGGTGGGGGAAGAAAGAGAGAAACTAGGTGGGAGAAACCGAGACTGTAGAGAAAGTGTGATGTGGACCAGTCATGTAGAACCAGGAAGGGGATGACTCAGAACAGAAGGTGGGAGCGGCTTGTGTGTATGTGTGTCTGTGCACACATGTGTTTTCTGCAGCACAAGGCTGGACCCTGGATGTGGAGGCTGGCACCCTGGGTCCTGTAACTGACTTTACCATTGACTATTATTACAGTGTTTCTGGATT
The DNA here is from genome assembly GCF_963383645.1 of Muscardinus avellanarius. NCBI lineage: Eukaryota > Metazoa > Chordata > Mammalia > Rodentia > Gliridae > Muscardinus > Muscardinus avellanarius. The sequence continues at coordinate 70,210,282 of NC_137798.1, forward strand.
TTAAGACACCATTGATTATAAGATGCACCATTAATTTAATAACTTTTTTATGAGGGTAAAAAAGAAACATGGCCAAATTAAACACATATGTCAGCTGAAACCATCCTGCACCATTATGAAGTAAAAAAAAAAAAAACAACAACAGTGATCTTAAGACCTAAAATCTTTGTTTAAAAAGGAGCAGAATTCAAAGCTGGGTGTGGTGGTGCACACTTGTAATCCTAGTACTTGGGAGGATGAGATGGGAGGATGGCAGGTTTCAGACCAGCCTCAGCAACTTAATGAGACCCTGTTTTTTTTTTTTTTTTTTTTTTTTTTTTTTTTTTTTGCGGTACTGGGAATGGAACCCAGGGGCATTCTACCTCTGAGCTATACCCCCATCCCTCTTTTTATTCTTTATTTTGAAACAGGGTCTCACTGAGTTGCAAAGGGCCTCACTAAGTAGTAGCTGAGGCTGTCCTCAAACCACGAGCCTCCTGTCTCTCCTGTCTCAACCTCCCAAATGCTGAGATTACAAGCGTGAGTCACCACACCCGGCTTGAGACCCTGTTTTAAAATAAAAAAATAAAACAGGCTTGAGGATGTAGATAAGAGGTCGAACGCCCCTGGGCTCAATCCAGTAAAATAAATAAATAAATGCACAAAAATAAAAAAGAGCAGAACTCATAAAAACTAAATACATAGAGGTTTTCTCTAATTCAGGGGATGAGAGGTAAAATTAATACCTGCAGAGGGGAGTGAGCCCCTCGACGGGCTCTGGGGACACTTTCCAGCCCTTGTTGACTTCTCTGTGTGCCACAGAGGAGGCTGAAGACCAAAGTGCCCACTCCAAGGGCTTCAGTTGCCTGACTCATGCTCAAGAAGGGGCACTTAGCAACAGTGGTGAGATACTGAGATGTGAGGGAAGTGATTGGAAAATATTGAGGTTGCTGTCAGGACCGCTCCGGAAACAAAGTCATGAAGCAGGAGCCATAGTCTCAGATGCCTCCACGGGCCAGGCAGGTCACGAATGTGGCCATGGTAGACCAGGTACGGTAGCACAGGGAGGAGTGGAGACTGTGGCAAAGCACACACCTTGCCCGGAGACACTGAAGGTGTTTCTTTAAAACTTTTTTTTTCATTATGATAGACTAAACAAAGTAGGCCTGCAACCTGGGTGCAGGCCTCTGCTTTGTGAATTGTCCCGAAGGGTCTCTCCTTGAAGGGTCTTGGAGGCCAGGCTCCTAGGTCAGCCACCAGTAGCCACAGACAGCGGCTGCCCCTGCTCCTTCCCTGAGGCCCTGGGGCTCCACAGGTGGGGTGAACCCATCCATTCCAAGGGGCAGGCAATAAGGGGTATATTGTCTGTAGTAAAATTTTCAAATACTAATAAAACAAACTAAAATTCAGTCCTTTTTTTAAAAAAAATTATCACTGTATGCTTTCAATTCTGATCAAAATATTCCTTCTTGAGAAAAATCTTTTATTGGTCCAAGTTCTAAATAATTGTTATGGCCATTGTCAAGTTTCATAATATGCATGTATGTATATTAATAATATTAATGAATACTTTGAAATAACTTATTTGTTAATGAGCCTTGTTTTCTATGTAGAGGTTAATTTGGAGAATTAACCCCAGACTCCAGTGGTTTCACCCGCAAGCATATTGTCTAATGATTTGGAATTCCTCATTTCTAACCCCCGTGGAGCCACATATCCCAATGTTTAAACAACAGATTCAGAATAAACAATGCTACACATGATTGTAGCTGACGAAACAGAATCTGAGTTCCTTTGAGTTCTTTTCCCTGTGGGCACTGCCAGAACTCCAAAGGGCAGCGTTTAAATGCCTTGATTGTTTTCACCAAGACCGGGATGGGATGCTGGCTCTAAACAGTCATTGATATCCTCTGCCACTCAGCCATTTTCTCTGATTTTCACAGAAGCAGGACTTCAGAAGTGTATCAAGTGTTACAGAAATGTATGGTGATTTTTTTTGGTGAAGGTATTTTAGTGGAAATCTTTTGACCATGGAGATATTCAAAAGTAGTTATAATCGATCCTAAAGAAACAGAGACAGGTTTGCAACTTTTGAAATTAATTGTAAGATAGGGTTTTAAGGAAGCTCCAGCAAACTTATCCTTATGTTTAAGACTTCTGGTCCTTTTGTACATCTGTTGATTCACGTGAAATAAAATTTTCTTAGTTAAGTAATAATTAGTTTGGGAGCAGTGGTACCACATCTGTAATCCCAGTTCTTGGGAAGTTGAGATAGGAGGATTGCAGGTTCGAGGCCAGTTTCAGCAATGTAGTGAGATCTTCAACAACTTAATCGAACCTTGCTTTGAAATAAAAAATAAAACAGGACTGAGGGTTTAGCTCAGAAGCTCAGAGGTAGAACCCCTGGGTTCAATAACCACTACCAAAATAATTAAATAACTGGGCGTGGTGGCACATGCTTGCAATCCCAGCATTTGGGAGGCTGAGACAGGAGGATCTCGGTTCGTGAACAGCCTTAGCTACTTTTGCAACTCAGTGAGAACTTGTTTTTTTGGTGGTACTGGGGGTGCAACCCATGGGCTTTTCTACCTCTGGGCTATACTCCCAGACCTATTTCCTATTTTATTTGGAAACAGGGTCTCACTAAGTTGCTGAGAGCCTCAGTAAGTAGCTGAGGCTGGCTTCAAACCTGTGCAATCCTCCTGTCTTAGCCTCCCAAGCACTGGGATTACAAGCATGCACCACCATGCCTGGTGAGAACTTGTTTTAAAATAAAGAATAAAAAATAGGGCTGGGGTATAGCTTGGAGGTAGAATACCCCTGGGTTCCATCGCCAGTACCGCAAAAAAAAAAAAAATTATTAATTAACTCTGAGTTCTTAAAGATAGACCCACAAGCTATGCACTGTGGCACAAGCCTCTAATTCCAATACTGAGACAGGAGGATCACAGGTTTGAGGACAGCCTCAGCAAATAGTGAGACTCTAACCAACCTAGCAAGACCCTGTTTCAAAATAAAAATTAAAAAAAAAAATAGGAGCTGGACGTGATGGTGCACGCTCTCAGCATTTGGGAGGCTGAGACCAGAGGATTGCGGTTCACAGACAGCCTCAGCTACTTGGTGAGGCTCTCTGCAACTTAGACCCTGTTTCAAACTAAAGAATAAAAAATAGGGTAGGGCATATAGCTCAGAAGTCGAACGCCCCTGGGTTCCATCCCCAGACCCGCCCCCTCCAAAAGATAGGGTTGGGGTATAGCTCAGAGGTAGAATGTCTCTGTGTTCAATCCCTAGTAGCTCTTACCAAAATAGATAGAGCCACAAACTATGTATTGAACACAAATATGAAAGCATCAATTTTGACAAAATCATTGACATGTTGGTAGAGGTTAAGTCTCAAAAATGAGAAAGTAATATTATTTCATTAGTGCAACGGACCAATATGTAGCTATATTTGTTCCAGTTTTGCAAAGCATTGATGTAATGAAACCATATTAATTCATTTACCTTTTCTCCTTTTATGTTTTAATGTTTGTTTATTTTTATGGACAGTTATGTGTATGAAGAGGGATGAAAGGATGACTTCGATGTCTGCACTCTTTTGCTGGCCGTTACTATTTGTTTCATTGCGTGGTGACAGCTGAAGGTTGTCATGCAGGGGCAGGGAGGATTGCTGCCACCCTTTGTTCCAGGTCCCTGGTGTACCTCTGCTCTGGGGCCTGCCTTGGCGTCTCAGAAAAAGGCTTCTGGGCTGGAGATTCTCTCCAGGGTAGCCATCACCGGTGGGAAGGGTTTTCCCTGAGACATCTTATGTAAAACTTCACTCAGCTTCAGAAGGGTTTAGAGACAACCTGACCCTGACTGTCACAGGACAGGGGCTGATTCTGTGAAGCATCAGAGCAGTTCCCAGTGGGAGAGGGAAGGGAACTCAGCATGGGCAGGGTCCTTGGCTTACAGGTCAGAAAAGAATTTCATTCAGGAGCCAGAGATATAGAGACTTATTTTCGAAAGCAAGAAATACACATTTAAGGGAGAATACAGACCATACAGAGAGTGAGAGAAACATCTAGGGTTTTATGGCCCTTCTTGTAAGAGGTGGGGGGGTGGTATCAACCTGAGTTTGGTCATGGAGCACAGAGCAGGTAACAAAGGTCTGGTTCTTAAAATCTTCCGGTTTACATTATCCAGTTGATGAATAGTCCTTGAACTGTACCCATATCATTTGCCTTGGAATAATATTTTTCTCTAGACTTCTTTTGATCAGTCTAAAATATATATTTCGTAAGCTAACAAAGTCTGTATGAACTAATTAATTGGACTTTTAGTACACTAAGATTTAGTGGACCTTTTAAGAATTTAGACCTGGAGGAAAACAGGCTTTCAGAGTGAAGGTGAGGGTGAGGGTGGTGGTTTTAGATTAAAAGTGACAGTCTGTTTTCTCCCCTGTCTGTCTGCTTTCTACCTATTTCTCCTATCCTTCCTCATGACCACCTGATGGCCTGGTTGAGGGTCCATCTTGGCAGCATAGCATGAGCTTTTGAACAACTCCAGAAACTCTGGTATAGACAATTTTGATTCTGTGGCTGGGGAGGGACGAGTTCTTGTTCCCACTTGAGAATGAAAGCCTTGGAGGAGCCTTTCTGGCTGCCTTCTCAGATTGGTGATGGGGTGGGGGGGGGAGGTTGGTTTTCACCCCTTTGCCTGGTTCATTTTGGTCATCTAACACTGCCATGTGCCTGGGAGAATGGGCAGTGGAATGGAGACAGTCCAAAGGCAACAGGCTTCTTTCTTGGAAGCGGTTAAGGTTATTAATTTAAATCACGACAGGCTCAAGGGCACTAAGAGAGTCTCTCAAAAAGAAATCAAACTGTTTCTCCTGGTGACGATTGCTTTTTATGTAGGCAGGGGTCTAAATCTATCGAGGTGAAAGCTACTGGGTCTTGCCTCTGGAGCGATCTGGGGAGGCCTATAAAGTTTATTGATTTAACCTACTTAACTTGCACTGACTAATAGCAAAACAACTGGACCCATCAATCAGGCCTCAGGCCCCCCAAAGAATGATTACTGAGTGGATTGATTCCTCCTCAGAGAGGAGACTTTATGGGTAGAGTTTTGCGGGGTGGGGACAGTAGATGCTGCCCCGTGCCGGAGCTCAGCTGTCCCTTGGCAGCACACAGTGGCATTCAAGGGCAGCACACCAGGGAGGTCACTTCCCTGAGGTGAGGGAGCCTGGGAGGAGGCCAGGAGTTCTCTGGGAAGAGGCTGCAGTGACCTCTCTGGGCAGCAAGAGAGCCAGACCACCCCATCCGGAAAGCTGTGGGAAGCTGCCAGATTCATCTTTGCCAGGTGAAGGAAAGGCAAAGAGAATGAAAATATCACCACAGGGTGAGGAAGGAGGGCAGGCAGCCAGGACAACTGAGCAGCCAGCCGGCTGGCCTGGAAGTGTGGAGCAGGGCCTTCCAGAGGACACGCGTGGGCCTCCTAAGTGCCAGCAGGAAGGGCTTGGGAAGCCATTCGGCCCCACTCACCCCGGCTCCCCTGGAGAGGAAGGCCTGCCCTTACCCAGGCTTACTGCAGCCTGGCTGCAGAGACGAGGCGCTCCCATCTGAGAGAGAGGATGACTTGCGTCCTGGGACGATGGTGTGCCCAGTCAGTGGCACACGTTATTAAGTGCTGTGGCATTCAGGAACGAGGGAGCTCTGTGACAGCTGGAGAGGCTGGCGAAGGTCTCAGAAAAGCTGAGACTTGAACCAGGCTCCCCTAGTTCAAGCAGAGGGGTCGTGGAGGAGTGGATCCATTTCCTAGAAAGGTGGTGTCCATTGGGTAATTTGTTATAAAATATTTAAGGACAGTAAGGTACTATGTAGACTGGTTATATGTGAGCCTTCTGGCCAGTGTTCAAGCTTAAGTCTAGGCTCCAACAGTTTCTATCTGGGCAGGTAACTTGACAGCTACTAAGTCTATGTGTGCGGGTCCGGGGAGCCAGTGCTGGGGACTGAACCCAGGGGCAGTTGGCCACTGAACTGCCAGTTTTTTTACTTTTATTTTTTGGTACTGAGGATTGAACCTAGAGGCATTTTACCTTGGAGCCACATACCCAGCCTATGTATGTATGTATGTATGTATGTATTGCAGTACTAGGGATTGAACCCAGGGGCATTCTACCTCTGAGCTACAACCCCAGCCCTATTTTTTTATTCTTTATTTTGAAACAAGGTCTCACTAAATTGCAGAGTGCCTCACTACATAGCTGAGGCTGTCTGTGAACCTGTGATCCTCCTGTCTCAACCTCCCAAGTACTGGGATTACAAGCGTGCACCACCATGCCTGGCTTAGTTTTTGTTTTTAAAACAAGGTCTTGATAGGTTGCTGAGAGTCTCACTAAATTGCTGAGAGTAGTCTAGATCTTACAGTCTTCCTGTGTCAGCCTACCAACTACCGGGATTACAGGCATGTGCCACCCTGCCCAGATTTATTTTTTATTTTGAAAGATTGTCTGGTTAAGTTACTGTATGCTGGTCTTGAACTTGTGATCCTTCTGTCTCAGTTTCCTAAGAACCCAGTAATGGTACCTAATAGTCATAGCTAACATTAATAATAATGGTATTATTAATATATAGTAGTAATAATAGTAGTACTACTAATAAAGTATTAATAATAATCATAGTAGTAACTAATAGCAGTACCTCTATGGAAAAGTGGCTGTAAAGATTAAGTGAGACTAATGTTTGTACAGCCTTTGGCATAGTTCCTAAGGCACAAAAAACATTCAGTTAAGTATATACGCCAGCATTCTTGCAGCCATAATCTAAATATCTGACTATATAACTTTGAGAAAAGAAAATTATTTTCTTACAGTTTCGGGCTCAGTCCATGTGAAGCTAGAGACCATGGAGGCTGGGGGCCACGGAGGCTGGAGTCCATGGAGGCTGGGGTCCATGGAGGCTGGGGGCCACGGAGGCAGGGGCCATGGAGGCTGGGGGCCATGGAGGCTGAGGAACATGGAGGCTGAGGAACATGGAGGCTGGGGGCCACGGAGGCTGAGGAACATGGAGGCTGGGGGCTGTGGATCTCAGGGCATGGTAGCAGCAGGAGGCAGAGGGAGAGCATATGGGCTGTTCTCTGTATATCACACAGGAGAGGGAGAGGGAGAGGGAGAGGGAGAGGGAGAGGGAGAGAGGGAGAGAGAGAGAGAGAGGAAAGAAATGAGAGAGAGAGAGGGAGAGAGGGAGGGAGAAATGAGCATGGGGGGGCTCTTTTTAAGCCAGGTGTGGCGGTGCACGTTTGTAATCCCAGCATTCGGGAGGCAGAGATTGGAGGATCACGGTTGGCAGACAGCCTCAGCTACTTAGCGAGGCCCCTCACAACTCAGTGAGACCCTGTTTCAAAAAGTATATAAAGACTAAAAAATAGGGCCAGGGGTGTAGCTTGGAGGTAGAATGCCCCTGGATTCCATACCTAGTATCACACACACAAATAAATAAAGAAAACTCTTTCTATAATCCCCAAGGCCACACCCCCAGGGAACCCACCTCTAGCCACATCCTCTTTCCAAATAATAAAATAAAATAAAATAAGGTGGGTAGTGTGGCTTGGAGGTAGAATGCCCCCTGGGTTCAATTTCCAGTGCCACCAAAGAGAGAGAGAGAGAGAGAGAGAGAGAGAGAGAGAGAGAGAGAGAGAGAGAAAGAGAGAGACAGGCTAAGAAAGGATTAACAGTGTGCACAGGGGTCCCGAGGAGAGTGAGGACAGACAGCAGATGGAAGCAGAAAAGAGAATCAGCTGAAGACCTCTGTGCAGGGCCGGGCTCTTCACAAGCAGCCCTCGCTCTAGGGCAGGGCTGGGGCAGAGGCAGAGTGGGCCATGGTCAGCAGGGAGAAGGAGTGAGCCCAAGCCCTGGGGACAGTCAGCAGCTCATCGCCTGCGGGCTCCTGGCTCAGGTCACCAGATGGTTGATAAGAACGTGCTGGTTTGTGCCACCAAACCTAAGCACACCCTAGGTGCCTCTCTTGGATGTGTTTCGGGGAGGGTTTCATCCAGCGGTGGTCTGGTGTGTTTGACCAGCTCACAGGCCTGGCTTCTGTGGTGCGTTCATGCACTTCTGATTGAATTCAGTTAAGTTCACAGGTGGTCTTTTTTTTCCCACCATGATTAATATCTTTATCAGCTTGTGCCTTATGATTGTGCTGCACAGCCGGGGGTTGCTCTTTTCAAGAAGTTCTTTGCGCCCAGCATCTGATATCCTATCTGAGGTCCCACTGGATTGGATGTTCAACATCTGATTACCTGTTTGCCCAGACAGGTTGCCAAGTCAGTCTACCTTAGCACGCGTACTCAAAATGAAGCAGCTCGGTGCTAGGCACAGCCTCAAAGCTGCTGTTCTGTAGGACGTGGAGCAGCACAGAGCAGGCGCAGCCTGGCCCCATAGCTCTTTCCACCCCTGCACCCCTGAACCTGTCACCCTGGCCTCTCTTTGGAGTCAGAGGACTGATTCCTGTCCTGTTGAGGCTCCATCAGACATGGGCTGCTGTCTCCTCAGCAGTGTGTGTGTGTGTGTGTGTGTGTGTGTGTGTGTGTGTATGTGTGTGTGTGTACACATGATTTCTGCATGTGAGCTATCACCCTCAGATGAATCCAGTCTCTGCTGAGACTGCAGACCTGGTGTTCTACCCAGATCAGAGGCGCTTTGCTGCCTCTCCTGTTCCACCCCTGTGCTTTTCCCATCAAGCCTGGGTCTGTTGCTCAGTTCTTGAAGGCTGGTGTCCTGTGGGCTCTTGACCTCTCTGATCTTCTCAGCAGCGCCGGTGGGCAGGCTGAGCTGTGGACAAAGGCAGGGACCTGCTGCCCCCAGCCCCAGGCTTGGCTCAGTTTCTGTTCTTCAGACTGCTCCCAGAGAGGTGGGCACCTGAGTGCCAAATAGGTCTTAGTGAATTTCTGTTGGAGAGATGTGAGTTCTGGTCAAAACTGATCGTTGAGACAGATGGGGATCTGTGTGGGGTGGAGGAAGAGCAACGCCCCCTTCCTCCTCTTCTTGTGGCTTTCCTTCAGGGCTGGCAGTTCCCCCTAAATCACTTTTTATATCTTTGGTTTTCAACAGTCACCTGTCTGGAAGTAGATTATTGGAACCATATCAGTTCCTCCCACTACCCCTGTTTTGTTCTCCAACCCATACTTAAGCAGTGAGATTAACATGGAGATATACTGCAGGATGATTAGAGACAGGCTCCTGGACCGGCAAAGGAAAGGACCACAGAGTGGGGAACACCTCCCTGCAGATAAATCATCATGCAAGGACAGCCATGTATAGACCAAGGACAACCAGTCATATTAGGAATAAAAGTGTCCTGCTTCTTCAAGGAGAGGCATTTTGGCCTAAATGTCACGGAGATTGCACCCTCTCTGGGTTCCTGGTTGGTATTTCTTTAAGTATGTGGGGTCCTCTTTGAATTATATGTGAGGCCCCTTACCTAGACTCTGAAGGGCACGAAGAGGAGGCCCAGGAGCACACCAAGGAGGTGAACAGTGGTGTCCACTGCGGAAGCAGCTAGTGTAGCCCTGCAGGGAAGAGATAAAGTACCCCTGACTTTTACCTGGCCACCACTTACAATGGGGTCTCCCCCAAGGCACCACTGGAGAGCTGGCAGGAGTATAATAAGAGAGAATGCAACTCTGCGCCTTGAGCTCAAAGGACCTAGAGAATAATGGGCTGGGAGAAGGCAGTCCTGCGGGGACTCAGCAGAGGCCGGCGTGAAAGCAGAGTCCACACGGCAACAGTTTCACAAAGGGATTCCTAACTCTTTGTGAGATGAAAAATAAACCAATCTCCAGTGCAGTGGTGCAATATCAGAGTGCCAAGGTGATATTTACAAACATCTTCAGAGCCGGACAAGGAACAAATTTTCCTTACCCTCTAGCTAGTTCTCTTGTATTCCCTGTGCAAACAAAAGCTTCAGGAATAATAAGCCTTCATAATGGACGGAAATGGGACTTCTAGAAGAAGTGCTTTCTGTAAGTTGGCAGAGATTAGTGAGGGTATTTGAGAGGTCAAGAAATGTATAAATGTATGGGCCACTTTAATTTTTTAAAGGCTTCTAGTAAAGGGGTTGAAGGGAAAGAGATAGAAGTTTATTTCAGAAGTACCAGAGACTAAACCCAGGGGCATTCTACCTCTAGGAGCTATATACCCAGCCTTATTATTTATTTATTTATTTATTTATTTATTTATTTATTTATTTATTTATTGTGGTACTGGGGGTGAAACTCAGGGGGCTTCTACCTCCGGACTATACTCTCAAGCCTATTTTTTATATTTATTTGGAAACAGGGTCTCACTAAGTTGTTGAAAGCCTCACTAAGTAGCTGAGGCTGGCTTAAAACCTGCGTGATCCTCCTGTCTCAGCCTCCCAAGTGCAGGGATTACAAGCATGTGCCACCAAGCCTGGCTTTATTTTATTATTTTGAGATAGTCTTTGTAAGTTGCTAAGGGTCTCACTAAGTTGCTGAGGCTGGCTTAGAACCTGTGATCCTCTTGTCTCAATCTCTCAAGTACTGGGATTACAGGCATGTGCCAATATACCTGGCCTACAGTGTGTGTGTGTGTGTGTGTGTGTGTGTGTGTGTGTGTGTTACTGGGAATTGAATCCAATCCAGAGGCATTCTACTTCTGAGATACACTCCAAGCCCTTGTTATTTTTGTTGTATAACAGGGTCTTGTTAAGTTGCAGAGTCTTGCTAAATTGCTGAGGCTGGCCTGGAATCTGCAATATTCCTGTCTCAGCCTCCCAAGTATGAGATTATAGGCATGCATCATCATGCCCTACTTTATGATATTTTTTGAAACTCTATATTTATAAATTGGTACATTTTTAACACCAAAGGCACTAAGCTATTTACAAGATAATGAGAAGACTTTTGAAAAGCATTTATCTACAATGTATTACAGGCAGTCTGATCTGGTGATAGGGACACAAGCTCTACCTATGTGAAGATATATGAAGAACATTATCATCTTTCAGTGTTATTGTGACTCTGAGACTTCTAACTATAACCTCATTTGAAGATGAGTAAAAAAAATCTTAAAATTGAGAACTTTGGTTGGCCCAGGATACACGGCTTCTCCGATGCTCCCCTCCTTTCTACGGTGGGAGCCCTGGGTTTGGCAGGAGCAAAGAGTTCTAAATAAATGCAGCATTTGAGGAAGACTCAGAAATGCTGGGTAGGGGACTTCTGGGAAGATGGCAACAGAGAAAAGCGGGGCTTACAAGCCTCGCTAACAACCAATCTCTATTACCACAAAATCAGCGCCTTTCATAGCCAGAAAACACCATCAGCAGAGAAACAAAAAATGTAATTACAAGGGACAGAGAAAAAGAGGGCTGGAAAAATGAGGCACCAGAAAGAAACAAGACCACAGTGCTGTGGCCGGAGCTGTGGTGCGGAGCGGCGGGTGCCATCTTCCCTTGCAGCACCAGGCTCCAGAGAGGAGGGGAACTCAGAACAGAGCTCAGAGCCACAGAGGAGATACACCAGCCTCACGCTGGAGAACGTGGCAGCAGCGCCTTACTGCCGGCGGCAGCGGCGAATTCACCGGATGGCACTAGACCAACACACTCAACAGCCCACCAGGCTCCAGAGAGGAGTGGCGGACAGCGTGCCAAGGTGAGCTGCTGTGGAATAGCCGGGCAGAATTCGGCAGATTTTTCGGCGCAGGGAGCATCTAATGCTCCCAGTGGCTGGGCTCAGCACACCCTGCAGGGACTCAGAACGGAGCTCAAAACCAGAGAAGAAATATGCCAGCCTCACAGCTGAGGGCGTAGCAGCAGAGCCATATTGCCACCATCGGCAGCAGCAGAGAATTCATCGAGTCCACTATAGCTACATCAGCGCACTCAACAACAGTGAGTCAAATTGTGGCCCCTAGAGGAGAAATCCCAGTACTGCACTCCCAGGGACTTGACCCAGTGGGGGAGTGGTGGTGGCAGAGATATCACACCATAGGAGAACGCCCAACCTGGCACCCCCCATGGTCTAAAGCAGCCTCGATTGACTCCAGGGTCTGAGACTCTGCAATACAACCCAGTAAAGGAGTAGTGGGGACCGAGATACCACAGACTTGAGATCCAGAGCACCTTAAGTGAAGTCGTAGTGACTCAAGGGAAGAACCCAGAGAAGGCACAAACTTCCGAAATCATGGGAAAGAGGAATAACACTGGAGCAATGAATGCCCACAACCCCACAACATCAGAACCTGATAAAACAGAAATTCAGAGATTTCCAGATCAGATCAGGAAAATAACTGTAGAAAAAATAGAGGTGTTTAGAAAAGAATTCAGAGAGAGCCAAAAAGAGATAAAGGATGCAATTAATGAAGTAAAGGCCTCAATTCAAAGTACAAACAACCGATTAGACCACATGGAGAATAGAATCTCGCTCTTAGATGATCACTCCAAAAATGAACGCATAGTTTCTAATTTAGAAAAAAAATCCAACAGCAGGAATCTGACATTGAAGAAATATGGGCCCATTTTAAGAGCGCTAACCTAAGAATAATTGGAATAGAGGAGGGAAAAGAAGGTGAAACCAAAGGGATCAATAATCTCTTCAAGGAAGTAATAGTAGAAAATTTTCCAAACATAGAGCAAGAGGTCGATACACAGGTCCAGGAAACTTATAGAACTCCCTTTAGACAGGATCGGAGAAGAGGATCCCCACGCCACATAATTGTCAAAATGACCAATGTGGAAGCCAAGCAGAGAATTTTAAAGGCAACAAAAGCAAAGGGCCAAGTGACATTCAGAGGCAAACCAATTAGAATCACTCCAGACTTCCCAAACCAAGTCATGAGAGCCGGAAGGGCTTGGAGTAACATATTCCAAACTCTGAAAGAAAACAACTTCCAGCCAAAAATTTCCTACCCAGCAAAACTTTCTAACAAATTAGATGGGGAAATAAGAAGCTTCCATGACAAACAGAAGCTGAAGGAATTTATGTCTTCAAAACCAGCGCTAGAGAAAATACTCAAGGAGATTAACTGCAAAGAAGAAATAGGTAACACACACCAGAACCAGAGAAACAAGATTTTCCATCCAACAGACAACTAAGATTGGTTATCTGTGGAGATTCATTATTTATGTTAGTCTTTTACATATCTCTAAATTGTATTGTTTGGTTTTATTGTTTCTAATTTTTAGGATTTCTAGTTGGAATATTAATATACCTTCAGATATAGCATTTGGAAATATTTTATCCCATTCTATCAGTAACTTTTAACTCTGTTTACATTATATATATATATATATATATATATATATATATATATATATATGTATATATATATTTTTTTGTGGTACTGGGGTTTCTGGAAGCCCTTCTACCTCCGGACTACACTCCCAGACCTATTTTTACATTTTTATTTGGAAACAGGGTCTCCTAAGCCAGCGCGTGCGGCTGGCTTCGAACCTGCGCGATCCTCCTGTTTCTGCCTCCCAAGCGCGGGGATTACAAGCGTGCGCCACCACGCCCGGCTACAATATATTTTTAAAAAATTTTTTAGGGAGTTTGTTTACCCTTCTGTTGCCTGTGCCATTGAAATCATATCCAAGAAATCACTGCCAATTTCAATGTTGTGAGGTTTTATGACCCAGATTTTCTTCTAAAAGTTTACAGTCTTAAGATTTATATTTAGGTCTTTTATCTATTTTGAGTTAATATTTGTATATGGTGTTAGGTAAGGGTCCAGTTTTATTCTTTTTCATGTAATTATTATTTTTCAACAATATTTAAAGGATTATTATTTCCTCCACCAAGTGTTCATGGAAACCTTGTCAAAAATAACTTGACAATATATGGAAGAATTTATCTCTAGGCTTTTATTTTAACTCCAGTGGTTTATATATCTGCCTTTAGAACAGTACTACAAACGCCGGGCGTGGTGGCGCACGCTTGTAATCCACGCGCTTGGGAGGCAGAGACAGGAGAATCGCGCAGGTTTGAAGCTAGCCCCGCGCGCTGGCTTAGGAGACCCTGTTTCCAAATAAAAATGCAAAAATAGGTCTGGGAGTGTAGCCCGGAGGTAGAAGGGCTTCCAGGAACCCCAGTACCACCAAAAAAAAAAAAAAAAAAAAAACAAAAAAACCAAACAAACAAAAAGAAAAGAACAGTACTACACTGTTTCAATTATTGTAGCTTTATATGGTTTGAAATCAGAAAATATACATCTTCTAGCTTTGTTCTTTTTCGGGATCGTTTTGGGTATCTAGAGTCCATGTTACATATTAGGATAGATTTTTTCTGAAAAATAAATAAATAAATGTATGATAGTTTCACCTAAAAAACGAAAGAAAAAATATTTTTTGGTGAGAAAGAAAGCAATAAGAAATATTGAAATGTTATCGTTAAGTCATCAAAAGCTTGGTATCAGACAAATGCAACTGTTATGTGAGTTTATCATTGTTAATTTTGGATAACTTGCTATTATACTAGATGTCAACCACTAAGCCAAGTATGGGAAGGAGGGATGGGGAGGGAACGGGGTGGGGATCGGGTGGGGGCTGATTGGGCAATGTGTGCATGTATGTCTACAAAAGTTTTTTTTTTTTATCCCATTATGATGTATGAATACAGTGCACCAATAAAAAAATAAAAAATAAAAAGAAAAAGAAGTGCTGGGTAACTTTTTATTTTTGTTTTTTTGGTGGTACTGGGGATAGAACCCAGGGGCATTCTACCTCTGAGCTACACCCCCGGCCCTATTTTTTATTCTTTATTTGGCAATAGGGTCTCACTAAGTTGCGGAGGGCCTCACTAAATAGCTGAGGCTGTCTGTGAACCACGATCCTCCTGTCTCAGGCTCCCAAGTACTGGTACTACAAGCATACGCCACCATGCCCGGCCCTGGGTGACATTTAATAACAATTCCTTTGTTGAATTAGAGAACTTCTCAAGAAGAGGTTATTGTGGCATTAGAATCAGTTGCATTTGGGGTCATTTTTATTGCTAGGGCCCAAACCTCGTGACATCATTGTCAGTGAGACTCAGCTGCACATATTTATCTCCAAGAAAAGCCTGAAAAGACTTTAGTCTAACCTGCCAAAGGGAGAGGGAGACATTTCTCAGCATGCCTGTATCAGGTATCTCTGGAGGATCACAGCAGGGGTTTGGGGCTCACCTGTTTCTTATTCCAGCTGTACCAGTTCTATGGGTGCAGTGGACTGCCTTCTGCCCTAGGTTCCTGCCCCTTTCTTTTCTGCCTTTTGGCCTCTGAGTGACATTGTGAGTAGGACCATCATGGTGGCCTGTTTGGGACTCACAAATGGGGATATGGTTTGTGTTACGTGGCGGGGGAAACCACTGACCAGCCCCCTGTGGTGCAGTAGAGAAATGCAGGCCCATTTCTTCACCTGCTGGTTGGTGCTGAGACCCCTTGTACCATGAGATGGGACACCCAGTAGGCTGTGCCTGTAGCTAACTCTATACCACAGCTATGTATTGGTTCATTTTTTCCCTCCTCCCTCTCCCACATCCCAAGCCATGATTACCATTCCTCGTTTATTAAAAAGTTTGCCTTTTTATTGTCCTAGGCTCTGTCTCTGAAAAAAAAAATTAAAACCTCTTCATAAGCCAGGCACGGTGGTACATACTTGTAATCCCAATACTTGGGAGGCTGAGACAAGACAATCACAGGTTTGTGGCTAACTTCATCTTCTTAGCGAGGCCTTCTGCAACTTAGTGAGACCACCCCCCCCTTCAAAATAAAGAATAAAAAATAGGGATGAAGGTAGAATGCCCCTAGGTTCAATCCCCAGTACCACACAAACTAAACAAAACAACAACAACAACAAAAAAAAAACTGTTGATAAAAACTGATGGATAGCTGATTTTAATAGTTGCTGTTCTTTTACAATTTTTTTTTTTAGCCTAAATGCAAAATATGAGATTGGTTACATGCCATCTCTGGGAAGGCTTTTAGATTCCAGTTTTGCCATTTAACAGTGTTAAACAGTTGCTTCCTAAGGCTTGAGTTATGTACAAATTTGCCTGTAAAATTTATTGCTGGAGAGAGAGAGAGAGAGGAGGCACGCGCGCACGCCAGCCATCAATGACCAACCTCCATGACCTTGTCTCGTGCTTTGCCCACCTTGATTATTACCCGCCAGCAGCCTCACCTCCTCTCTCTCATGGGCCAAGCGCTTCCCCCTTGGAGTCTTGAACTTGCTGCTTTTTATGCGTATAATTCTATTCCTTCAGTCTCTCCACTGGACGTCTCTTTGTCATACTTTAAAACTCAGCTTAAAGGGCACATCTCAAAGATGCTTTCCATGACCACGGTGCTCTTGCCTTATGTGAGTGGCGACCAAGTCCAGTTGGCTGGGATCCAGGCAGGTCCCCTGGCTTGGCTGCCGGTATCATTTTATTTTTCCCTTTCATTGGTGCATTGTAATTATACATCAGACCGAGGTATAGAGCGATGGGAATATACATGCACACAATTCATGGAGCCATCTCCTTTGGGTCTCCCCTTCCCCATCTTGCTGTACATGTCTTTGAGGTTGGCATTGGTAGTTTGACATATGTCCACAGCATTAGTTCAACTTCTGGGGACATAGATCTTGAGTATTGTCCAGGTAACTTCCAAGATCAATATTCAACCAAGAAACAAATATATACAAGACAGCTCTGTATAGGGCTATGTGGCAGCTATTTACCTGTGTAAGTATATGGGGAAGAAGTCTCTTCCGATCTCTGGATGAGAACTGCCTTCATGTGGAAAGCTCAACAGGGTATTTGGATGGAGAAAAGAAAACTGGCTCTAGACTCCCCTGCATTTAAATAACAGCCTTAGAGTTAGAGAAACTGAGGCTCAGAGTGTCTTTTCACAGACCCTGTGTCCTACCATTTAATGTCTTAGGGTGTAATCTTCCACATGGCATGTAGATGCCTAACTTACAGTGAAGGTTTTGTGGTTACTCTGATCCTGACAAGGGGCCACTATCTGGAAAACACGTATGCAATAATAGTTCTGGCCAGGAGATGGCGACTCTCCTCTCTCTGCAGGAGGACGACACTCTAGGCAGCACAGAAGGACAGAGAGAAGGTTGGGCCCTGGCCCAGCCAGCCAGGGGCCCCTAAGGAGGAGAGCCAGAAACCAGGGCTCTGTCTCAGAATGCCTCCTTCTTGTTGGCTGGGGCCCCATGAGTTAAACCGTCCTAGCTGAAAAAGATATACTTCTAAAGCTTCAGATGCAAGAGCAGGGCAAGCCCAGGATGCTTGGCAGGTCCACAGTCAGGATATTTATGTCAGACTCAGGCAGCCTGAAAATCTGGGACAGCAACTTGGCAACTCCTAACTGACAGGCCTTTTGTTCGACTTCCCTAGCTTAGGTAATAAATAGCCTCTGAGAGCCAAGTAGAAGATTTCCCCCAAGATGGAGACTTCACCTAGCCAGTGTTCTGCAATGGAAGTTATTACCGAGGCCTTGGGGTCCAATGATCCCATGGAGGAGGTGGGAAAAAGTAGGCAGATAGGGATGAGGGCCACAGAGGAAAAACTTCATTTCCTGAGAGGCAACAAGTGCTCACTTCCAAAACTCCTGCAAAGACCAGACCTCCCAAATGTTAAGCAATAATGAGGTCAGAAGCTTCCTGGGAGTGAGCAGAGCTTCAGAGACTACATCTGTTTTCCTGATCACCAGTCCCAGGAGGGTCCCCCTGCCCCCAGAGTCCAGGAAACAGCGTCTGGAACCCCCACTGAGAGAACGAGACTCAAAAAAGGGACACTGTGCAAATCCCAGAAAAGTACCTCCGAAATCCCAACTGAACGAGGACTCAGAGCAGTGCACAAACCCCTAGAGCCGCCCTTGGGAATGGTTACCGTCCTGGGAGCCCCCTCCCTGTGGGCACTTTCCTCTCTCTCCTAGGTCCTGTTGGCCTTGAGAGAAAGCAGTGTGTCATTGGAGGCACTTGGCCAGGGCTATGCTCAGGTAGTGACCAGAAGGCCTTGCTGGACACCAAGGCCGACAGGGGCCCCGAGGGGTGACCTGCACCTCTCTTCCGGAAGATCGCGTGGACTTGGAGAGACAGCAGTTTGCAGTTGATGGCCTTGGCTTGGGCTGCTCTAAAGTAGTGTCATGTCCAGAAGGCAGATGCCAACTCCAGGGTGCCCCTGCCCTCAAGGGGGTGCTGCCTCTTTCCCTCTCCCACTCTTACAGTGACCTCTATACTCCCCTTTCTTCCATCTGCAGGTGTCATTCTTTCAGTATAACTGTGTGTGATACTGTATCAAAGGGTTGGAGGTAAGCAGTGTACTGACAGTTACACTTCCTAGAGAGAAAGCTAATTTCTTCATATGTTTCTCAGAGGGCAACATAACTCAAAAAAGGTTAAGAGGGTTGGGGGTGTCGCTTAGAGGAGGTAGTCTCTGGGTTTATTCTCCAGTACCAAAAAAGAAAAAACCCCAAAAATTAAAGAAATGAGAGCATGTGCCTATCATGGCCAAGACTTCAGGTTCAATCCTCAATGCTGTGCACACACGCACTCGCACGCTCACAAACACAATTTAAAAAAAGAGAGAGAAGGAAAAATTACTCCAGTGTTTGTTTCCAGAAGCCTTGGTGATTTTTTTTCCTCCCCCTGAACAGTTAAGAAGTGTCTCAGTTGGGGATTAGAGACCATTGGGGAGGTAGAACAATATCATCAGTTATTTGAGGGTTTTGTTATTGTTCTTGTGGTGGTGGGATTTGAACCCAGGGCACTTGACCACGCAGCTACAACCCCAGCCCTATTTTTCATTTTGAAACGGGGTCTAAGTTACCACATGCTGGCCTTGAACCTGTGACCTTCCTGTCTCAGCCTCCCATGTACTGGGATTATAGGTCTACACCTGGTTTATATAATCAGTTATTTGAATAGCCAGGGTGATGGACATTTTAACTAAGAATTGGGTTGTTAAGGAAGTATCTGAAAAAGCACAAAGCGTGGTGCCTTGCTTAACCTTGAGAAGTGGTTACGGGGAGGCTTCAGAGTGATTGTGACCCAGAGCCCCAGTGAGCTCCATCTGCTATGTCACAACTTCAAGGATATGTACTGATTGCGTTACTATCAACAGAGCAGAACCCCATCGGGTCCATGAGGCTCCCGGACAAAGAAAAACCTCAGGGCACATGTGCTGCAGGCTCAGCAAAAAGGGCTGTAAAGAGGGCGCCTCCCTTGGCCTCCGTGGTCTTGCAGAAGTCCTGTGGCTCTTCCAAGACTTTCCACCCTCACCCCTCCCTTCCTCATGCCTTGTCACCACATCCTCTCTGATGATGTCCAAGGGTGCTCTTGCCATTAGATAACTAAGGCAGATGCTTTCCTTTTGATAAAATCTGCCTGTAATCTCACTACTTGGGAGGCTGAGACAGGAGGGTCGTAGGTTCAAGGCTAGCCTCAGCAATTTAGCAAGATGCTTAGCAACTAAACTAGACCCTGTTTCAAAATAAAAAATAAAACGACAAACAAATAGGGTTGGGAGTGTGGCTTGGAGGTAGAATGCCCTTGAATTCAATCCCTAGTAACACACACACACACACACACACACACACACACACACACACACGCACACACACACACCCCACACACTTTCCTGTAGTTCTACTGTTTGTCTTGGAAATTCTTTTCCAGCCCATATCCATGCAAAGACTCCCTGGTGGCCCTAAAGGGGACTCTTCCATTACTCACACTTTTTTTTTTTTAAACTGGGGCTGGAACTCAGGGGCTTCTACCTCTGAGCTACAACCCCCTGTTTTTCTCGAGGTTTTGCAGGTTTCGCAGGTCCAGAACCACCAGACACCCCCAAAGGAGCATTTGTATTTCTGTAGGCTACTGGCAGATATATGAGTTCTGTTCAGAATAAAAAACAAACAAAAAGCAAACTTGTTTAAGCTAAGTCATCCTACATACTATATGCCAGAAACCTCGCTCCTTTCTCACACACCAACAAGGATGGGATTCGAACCCACATGTGCAGAGCACAACGGATTAGCAGCCCATCACCTTAACCACTCAGCCAATCTTGCTCCTTTCTACTCCTGTGGGACATTTCCTATTTGACTGTGGGAACTTCTCTACCAGGAACCAGTCCCCTGGCAAGGACCAATAAGTGGGATACTCTTACTACCTGCTGCTGGCCCAGATGTTATTGACTATGTAGTTGAGTTTGTTTTTTCCAAGTTATTACAGATCCAAACACAAAATCCCCTGAGGCAAGGCTACCACCCATTTCCATGGGGCCTTGCAAGACTACTTTGGAATGGCAGCCCAAGTGTTCCACCAGTCATCCCCAGAGCAGCTGTCCTCCTTAAGATGCTGTCCCTTGAGACAGCCATCCTCCTGGTGTCTAAACAGTGTTCACCCCCTTTCATCTTTGCCCTCTCCAGCTGGAAGTAGTCAAGTGATCAGTGCCCCATGCCAAGGGTTTGGTCCTGTCCTTTTGCCAGAGTGTGGGGGGGATGTGCTGCCCTGTTATCCTTGGGAGGAAAGCTTCAGGGAACCCCAAGAATGATTGCTGACCACATGAACTCCAACAAGTTCCACCTGCTGTGTTACAACTTTGGACCAGTCCTGGTCATAAGCCCAGCGGCATCACAGTCAACACATCAGTGCCCCATCATGTCCTTGAGGGCCCCAGAGGCTTCCTAGTCTCACCACCCCACTGTGTTTAGCCACCACATCCTCTCTAATAAACTGCCTTCTGGCCTCCATCTGACCTGGAGATTCTTTTTCAGCCCCTGTCCCCACCATGACACAAAGGTATCAAGGTAGTAACAAGTACCAGAAGCAGCCACTGTTCCCCCCACTGTCTACGGGAAGCAGTTAGAGTTATTAAAAACAAACAAAACAGAAACCCTTGAGACTGAGACTCAGGAGGAGGGTGGGGCTGGCGTCTCTGAGCTGGAGAGGGGCCTGTGGGGACCTGATGTCTCCCGGAGGGGTGAGAACTGCATTTGGTCCCCTGCTGCCACAGGAATGGCCAAGGTAGCGAGATGGGACTGGGAGACCCTGGGGGGGATGGAGGCCCCACAGGAGGCAGACACATGGAAGGAGTCCTGTCTTTCCTCCTGGTGACGCCCACTGGAAGAGCCACTGTGGAGCCAGCCTGCAAAGCAGCAATGTGGTTGGCACAGTCCCAGCCCAGCATCACAAAGCCGAGTACGGAGCAAGGAGACAGTAAGTTAAGAAGGTCTCCCACAACTTTTTATTTTTTATTTTTTGGTACTAGGAATTGAACTCAAAGACATTCTGTCTCTGAGCTGCACCACCAAAGTTCTATGTTTAACTTTGAGACAGGGTCTTGCTAAGTTGCTAAGGCTGGTGGTGATCCTCCCATCTCAGCCTCCCAAGTACCGGAATCAGAAGCGTGTGTCAGGGAGGCCCTGGGCAGGCCCTCCTCCATGCTAGGCAAACATTTTCCCACTGAGCTACATTCCCAACCCTCCCAGAGCACTTTCTCACAGCCATTATCCAATCTCTTCATGCAAAAGGACTCAAGATCTTGACAGATTTATCATGGGGTAGTCTCTGGGGCCATATTTGGTGGATTTCTGGCTACTTTGGCATTCTGATGGTAAGGTGACAGTAGCGACCTGCCTGCATCATCTCATAGCAATGACAGCCTCAGTGAATCTTAACTATTTTCAAGTTCAGGACAGGATGGTCTTCTAATGAGGCTGAGGCAACGGAGACCCCTTGACCGTGGCCCATGGTGACCATGGGACTCATCTATTTATATTGTTGGTCTTACCTTTCTTATAAGTCTTTTGGGATTCTGACTCATAAATCATAGCTCACTCTGTCCCTGGGTAATAGTAAATCTCCCAGTATTGGAAATGTGGGAGTTCATCACACTGAACAAACATGACTCATGGGGTATAATTGAAAAGCAAAATTGGGGGACTGGCAGGATAGCTCAGTGGAAGACCCTTGATTCAATCCTTAGCACAGAAAAAAAAAGTAAACAAAAAATTATTTTGTTTCTCACTGTCTTTTCTCATCTTCAAGGGGGTAAATTATTTTCCCTCTGCTCCTAGCACAAGAGTTCTTGCCTCACATGTGCAAAGCCCCAGGTTCAACCCCCAGCCCTGCGAAGATGAATGAATGAATGAGTGAAGGAAGCGGAAGCTTGTTTCCCATTCCAGCTTGGGATTCTTTAGAGGTGGAGAGAAAGGGGCCTGGGGTTGAGGTCCATGACCAACCACTGTGACATTTCTCTTCCTCTCCTGCTTACCACCCATAGGTTCTGACTGTTTGGGAGTTAAGCTCTAGAGATGAGAAGAGCTGAGGGGGCCAGGAAAGTTCCTGCTGGATTGGCCTCGGCATGACAATTTAACTTCCCCTCTCTGGGCCGGGCAGATGTTGACAGCTGATCTTGCAGGCTCTTGGTGGTGGCTTCCCTCCCGCTAGGTTTGCTCCACGGGACAAAAGGTCAGTTCATCTCCTCCTTCCTCAGCTTCTGTGGGTCTGGTAATACCTCAAGCTTCTCTCTGAGAAGGTCTGTCTGTCCCTCCACACAGCCCTCTTGGACAGAAAAAAAAGATGCCCTTCATTCCTGATCCTATCTTGGGTGTGGACCACATCTGGCCACACTCATAAAGCACTAGGGGAAAAGGTTTCCAGACTAAATGAAGCTGAGCACGTGCAAGTCTCGGGGCCATTTCTTACTCTGGGAAATGGGCAGCGTGGGCCCCTCTCTGGAGCACAGCATCTGTGCTCCCCGTGGGTTTTCTGGGGGCGGGGCCCTTTCCAGACTCTCTCTTCTGAACAGAACCTGACCCTTTTCTGGAACATAGCCCAACTATTTCTCTGAAACATAATCTCCTTTATCACAGCCTTCTTTTGCACTGTGCCTCCACTTCCCTAAATAAACCTCTTAGGTTCCTCCATTCCTGCTTTCTATTTGAATTCTTTCAGAGAAGCAAGAACTGAGGAAGAGAGATCACTGCCCTATAATATTTATTGCTAGGAGACATTAGCATCCTGTCACATTATTAAGAATTTAGGGAAAAGAACATCAGTATCAGTAGGTCCATTGTTGAGAGTTTAGTATGTGTCCCTGGCAGCTTAGGGAGCAGCACACGGGTGTTCAGTAGTCACCTAGGAAACCCTAAGGTGGCAGGCTGTGGTGGTGCACTCCTGTACATCCAGTACTGGGAGGCTGAGACAGGAGGATCACATGTTCAAGACCAGCCTTGGCAACTTAGACCTTGTTTTCTAAATAAAATATAAAATAGGGGTGGGGGTATAGCTCAGAGGTAGAGTGCCTCTGAGTTCAGTCCCCAGTAACGCGCGCGCACACACACACACACACACACACACACACACACACACACCCTAAGGGCAAGCAGTAGGCCAAGCATGGCTTTGGCTGTGGTCAAAGGTCACTGTCTCTTTCTGTGCCACAGCTTAGCGCACCTGGTTTTGCCATGTTGGATATCTTCCTATTGGGGGAGTGTCTAAGTGCCACTTTGAGTGGGTTCAGCCTTCTGATATCTCGGCAGTTCTCTACTGCAGCTCTGACCATTCAAAGGGCCCTGCTTAACTTCTACAGGTCCCTCAGATCTAAGTCTGTCCCAATCCTGCTCACCTGCTTCTCCATCTAGCTGCCTAACATTAACAGCCCTGTACCCCTTCCCTCCCCAGCACACCCAAACTGTCCAGAAATCTTCTCTTGCACCCCTTCCTCCTCTCTCCCTCTCTCCTCTCTCTCTCTCCCCTCCCCCCCCACACACCCAGGGGTGCTCTACCACTGAGCTACATCCCCAGCCCCATTTAGTTTATTTTCAAACAGGGTCTCCCTAAATTGCCGAGGGCCTGGAACATGTGATCTTCCTGTCTCAGCCTCCAAAGTAGCCGGGATTCCAGGCATGTGCCCACCAGCTCTTCTACATCCTGTTTGATACTTTGGTACTTCATTCTAAAATATGATCTGTTATCTTCAAGGCTTAGTACAAAATTTCCATTTTAACAATTTGTTACATATGTACATTAGGAAAACACTATGTAGAGTAACTGGGTTGGTTAATTCTAAAAGTAACAGTGTCTGGAAGCTTCCCAACAGGAGTAAGTGGCCAGAATGGGACTTCTTGGCTCTATAGAAACTATTCAGATAGAGGAGAGATGCTGCCAAACTTCTCCAGGGCCTTGAAATCAACTTAGATGAAATCACCAGACGGTTTTCAATTCCTTCCGGAAGGATTGAACATTCTGGAAACATATACAAACATATTTTGTAAATGTGTAAACTAGAAGGCAAAATGCATAGGCATATACAGTTTTATCATGACTGGATACTTTAACCGAGTATTTATTACCTTGAATGTCTTTTTGTCTTCCTTCCTTCCTTCCTTCCTCCCTCCCTCCCTCCCTCCCTCCTTTATTTCTTTATTTCTCTTTCTTTTTTTATTTATTTTTATTTATTTTTTATTTTTATTTTTAATTGGTGCACTGTATTCATACATCATAGTGGGATACATACTTTTGTAGACATACATGCACACATTGCCCAGTCAGTCCCCACCCGATCCCTACCCCATTCTCTCCCTATCCCTCCCTCCCATGCTTGGCTTAGTGATTGACATCTAATATTATAGCAATTTATCAAAAATTAAAAATGATAATCTCACATAACAGTTTCATTTGTCTGATACCAAGCTTTTGATGACTTAAAGATAACATTTCAATATTTCTTTTTGCTTTCTTTCTTACCAGAGAATCTATTTTTTCTATTTTTTAGGTGAAACTATCATATATTTATATATTCATTTTTCAGAAAAAAAAATCTATCCTAATATGGAATATGGACTCTAGGTACCCACAACGATCTTGAAAAAGAACAAAGCTAGAAGATGTATATTTTCTGATTTCTTTTTTTTTTATTTTTTTATTTATTTTTATTTTTTTAAATTTTATTTTATTGGTGCACTGTATTCATACATCATAGTGGGATACAAACTTTTGTAGACATACATGCACACATCGCCCAGTCAGCCCCCACCCGATCCCCACCCCATTCTCTCCCCAACCCTCCCTCCCATGCTTGGCTTAGTGGTTGACATCTAGTATTGTAGCAATTTATCCAAAATTAAAAATGATAATCTCACATAACAGTTTCATTTGTCTGATACCAAGCTTTTGATGTCTTAAAGATAACATTTCAATATTTCTTTTTGCTTTCTTTCTTACCAGAGAATATTTTTTTCTTTTTTTTAGGTGAAACTATCATATATTTATTTTTCAGAAAAAAATCTATCCTGATATGGAATATGGACTCTAGATACCCAAAACAATCTCGAAGCAAAAACAAAGCCAGAAGATGTATATTTTCTGATTTCAAACCATATAAAGCTACAATAATTGAAACAGTGTAGTACTGTTCTAAATGCAGATATATAGACCATTGGAGTTAAATACAAGCCTAGAGCTAACTTCTTCCCTATATTGTCAAGTTATTTTTGACAAGGTTTCCACGAAGATTTGGTGGTGGAAATAATAATCTTTTAACTAAATATTGTTGAAAAATAATAATTACATGGAAAAGAATAAAATTGGACCCTTACCTAATCCCACATACAAGTATTAAACTAGATAAAAGACCTAAATATAAATCTTAAGACTATAAACTTTTAGGAGAAAATCTGGGTCATAAAACCTCACAACATTGAAATTGGCAGTGATTTCTTGGATATGATTTCAATGGCACAGGCAACTGAAGAATATACAAACTCCCTAAAAAATAAAAGAAAATATTGTATATCCAAAGACAATGTAAACAGAGTTAAAAGTTACTAATAGAATTGGATAAAATATTTCCAAATGCTATATCTGAAGGTATATTAATATTCCAACTAGAAATCCTAAGAATTAACAACAATAAAGGCAAACAATACAATTTAGAGATAGGTAAAAGACTAACATAAATAATGAATCTCCACAGATAACCAATCTTAGTTGTCTGTTGGATGGAAACTCTTGTTTCTCTGGTTCTGGTGAGTGTTACCTATTTCTTCTTTGTAGTTAATCTCTTTGAGTATTTTCTCTAGCGCTGGTTTTGAAGACATAAATTCCTTCAGTTTCTGTTTGTCATGGAAGCTTCTTATTTCTCCATCTAATTTGATAGAAAGTTTTGCTGGATAGGAAATTTTTGGCTGGAAGTTGTTTTCTTTCAGAGTTTGGAATATGTTACTCCAAGCCCTTCTGGCTCTCATGACTTGGTTTGGGAAGTCTGGAGTGATTCTAATTGGTTTGCCTGTGAATGTCACTTGGCCCTTTGTTTTTGTTGCCTTTAAGATTCTCTGCTTGGCTTCCACATTGGTCATTTTGACAATTATATGGCGTGGGGATCCTCCTCTCGGATCCTGTCTAAAGGGAGTTCTATAAGTTTCCTGGATCTGTGTATCAACCTCTTGCTCTATATTTGGAAAATTTTCTGCTATTACTTCCTTGAAGAGATTGTTGATCCCTTTGGTATCACTTTCTTTTCCCTCCTCTATTCCAATTATTCTTAGGTTAGCTCTCTTAAGATGGGCCCATATTTCTTCAATGTCAGATTCCTGCTGTTGGATATCTTTTTCTAGATTAGAAACTATGTATTCATTTTTGGATTGCTCATCTTCTAAGAGCGAGATTCTGTTCTCCATGTGTTCTAATCGGTTGTTTGTGCTTTGAATTGAGGCCTTTACTTCATTAATTGCATCCTTTATCTCTTTTTGGCTCTCTCTGAGTTCTTTTCGAAGCACCTCTATTATTTCTACAGTTATTTTCCTGATTTGATCTTCTAGAAATCTCTGATTTTCTGTTTTATCGGGTTCTGATGTTGTGGGGTTGTGCGCATTCATTACTCCAGTGTTATTCCTCTTTCCCATGATTTCGGAGGTTTGTGCCTTCTCTGGGTTCTTCCCTTGGGTCACTATGACTTCACTTAAGGTGCTCTGGATCTCGAGTCTGTATTATCTCAGACCCTACTACTCCTTTACTGGGTTGTATCACAGAGTCTCCGACCCAGGGAGTCGATAGAGGCTGCTTTAGACTGTGGGGGGTGCCAGGTTGCACGCTCTCCTATGGTGTGATATCTCTGCCACCACCACTCCCTCACTGGGTCAAGTCCTAGGAGGCACAATACTGGGATTTCTCCTCTGTGGCCCGCAATTTGACTCACTGTTCTTGAGTACGTAGATGTAGCTGTACTGGACTCGGTGAATTCACTGCTGCTGCCGCCGCCGGTGGCAATATGGCGCCTCTGCCACGCCCTCGGCCATGAGGCTGGCGTATTTTTTCTTCTCTGGTTTTGATTTCCACTCTGAATCCCTGCAGCGTGTGCTGAGCTCAGCCACTGGGAGCTTTAAATGCTGTCTGCGCCGAAAGATCCCGCCTGGCTGTTCCGCATCGGCTCACCTCGGCTTGCTGTAGCCGTCCGCTGAGTTCGCCGCTGCCGCCGGCAGTATGGCGCTGCTGCCGCGTCCTCAGGCGCGTGTGTCTCCTCTGTGGCTCTGAGCTCTGTTTTCAGTCCGCTTTCTCTCTGGAGCCTGGTGTTTTTT
The DNA here is from genome assembly GCF_963383645.1 of Muscardinus avellanarius. Classification (NCBI taxonomy): domain Eukaryota; kingdom Metazoa; phylum Chordata; class Mammalia; order Rodentia; family Gliridae; genus Muscardinus; species Muscardinus avellanarius. Next base: position 70,237,820 of record NC_137798.1, read on the forward strand.
TTGTTTTTCTGGTGATGGTGTTTTCTGGCTATGAAAGGCGCTCTTTTTGTGGTAATGGAGATTGGTTGTTAGCGGGACTCTTAAGCCCCGCTTTTCTCGGTCACCATCTTCCCGGAAGTCCATATTTTCTGATTTCAAACCATATAAAGCTACAATAATTGAAACAGTGTAGTACTATTCTAAAGGAAGATATGTAAACCATTGGAGTTAAATAAAAGCCTAGAGCTAAATTCTTCCCTATATTGTCAAGTTATTTTTGACAAGGTTTCCATGAACATTTGGTGGGGGAAATAATCATCTTTTAACTAAATATTGTTGAATAATAATTACATGGAAAAGAATAAAATTGGACCCTTACCTAATCCCATATACAAGTATTAACTCAAAATAGATAAAAGACCTAAATATAAATCTTAAGACTATAAACTTTTAGAAGAAAATCTGGGTCATAAAACCTCACAACATTGAAATTGGCAGTGATTTCTTGGTTATGATTTCAATGGCACAGGCAACAGAAGAGTATACAAACTCCCTAAAAAATAAAAAACATATTGTATATCCAAAGACAATGTAAACAGAGTTAACAGTTACTAATAGAATGGGATAAAATATTTCCAAATGCTATATCTGAAGGTATATTAATATTCCAACTAGAAATCCTAAAAATTAACAACAATAAAGGCAAACAATACCCTTTACAGATAGGTAAAAGACTAACATAAATAATGAATCTCCACAGATAACCAATCTTAGTTGTCTGTTGGATGGAAAATCTTGTTTCTCTAGTTCTGATGTGTGTTACCTATTTCTTCTTTGTAGTTAATCTCTTTGAGTATTTTCTCTAGTGCTGGTTTTGAAGACATAAATTCCTTCAGTTTCTGTTTGTCATGGAAGCTTCTTATTTCTCCATCTAATTTGATAGAAAGTTTTGCTGGGTAGGAAATTTTTGGCTGGAAGTTGTTTTCTTTCAAAATTGGGAATATGTTACTCCACGCCCTTCTGGCTCTCATAACTTGGTTTGGGAAGTCTGGAGTGATTCTAATTGGTTTGCCTCTGAATGTCACTTGGCCCTTTGCTTTTGTTGCCTTTAAGATTCTCTGCTTGGCTTCCACATTGGTCATTTTGACAATTATGTGGCGTGGGGATCCTCTTCTCCGATCCTGTCTAAAGGGAGTTCTATACGTTTCCTGGACCTGCGTATCGACCTCTTGCTCTATGTCTGGAAAATTTTCTGCTATTACTTCCTTGAAGAGATTGTTGATCCCTTTGGTATCACTTTCTTTTCCCTCCTCTATTCCAATTATTCTTAGGTTAGCTCTCTTAAGATGGGCCCATATTTCTTCAATGTCAGATTCCTGCTGTCGGATATTTTTTCCTAGATTAGAAACTATGCGTTCATTTTTGGATTGCTCATCTTCTAAGAGCGAGATTCTGTTCTCCATGTGGTCTAATCGGTTGTTTGTGCTTTGAATTGAGGCCTTTACTTCATTAATTGCATCCTTTATCTCTTTTTGGCTCTCTCTGAGTTCTTTTCGAAGCACCTCTATTATTTCTACAGTTATTTTCCTGATTTGATCTTCTAGAAATCTCTGATTTTCTGTTTTATCGGGTTCTGATGTTGTGGGGTCGTGAGCATTCATTGCTCCAGTATTATTCCTCTTTCCCATGATTTCGGAAGTTTGTGCCTTCTCTGGGTTCTTCCCTTGGGTCACTATGACTTCACTTAAGGTGCTCTGGATCTCGAATCAGTAGTATCTCAGTCACCACTACTCCTTTACTGGGTTGTATCACAGAGTCTCCGACCCAGAGAGTCGATAGAGGCTGCTTTAGACTGTGGGGGGTGCCAGGTTGCACGTTCTCCTATGGTGTGATATCACTGCCACCGCCCCTCTCCCACTGGGTCAAGTCCCAGTGAGTACAGTACTGGGATTTCTCTGCTGTGGCCCACAATTTGACTCACTGTTCTTGAGTACGCAGATGTAGCTGTACTGAATTCGGTGAATTCGGTGCTGTTGCCGCAGGTGGCAATATGGCGCCGCTGCTACACCCTCGGCTATGGGGCTGGCGTTTTTTTTTTTTTTTTCTTGGTTTTGATTTCTACTCTGAATCCCTGCAGCGTGTGCTGAGCTCAGCCACTGGGAGCTTTTGATGCCCTCTGCGCCGAGAAATCCCACCTGGCTGTTCCGCAGCGGCTCCCCTTGGCTTGCTGTGGCCGTCCCGTGAATTCGCCGGTGCCGCCAGCAGTATGGCGCTGCTGCCGCGTCCTTGGGCGTGAAGCCGCGTCCTCGGGTGTGAGGATCTCCTCTGTGGCTCTGTTCTCAGTCCGCTTTCTCTCTGGAGTCTGGTGATTTTTTTTGTTTCTCTGGTGATGTTGTTTTCTGGCTTTGAAAGGCGCTGATTTTGTGGTAATGAAGATTTGTTGTTAGCGGGGCTCTTAAGCCCCGCTTTTCTCGGTCGCCATCTTCCCGGAAGTCCTATTTCTCTTTCTTGTGCTGGGTTTTTAACTCAGGGCCTTTCACATAATTAGCACACACTCCCCAGCCTGGCTACCTAGAATTTCTAAAGACAGCTCTAAGCAGGCATTTACAGTTCAAAAAGGAAATATTCTTTAAAACGAGATGGAGAGCAAACACTGGTGCTATTTGGCAAGTGTTTCTGAGAAGAGAGTGCACCTTGGGTATACATAAGCTGCATTCAGTGAGGACTGTGTAGCTGCCAACCAGAACCCTGCTGTAGCTATAGGCTTGTGACCTTGGGGCAGTTGGTCCATCCCCAAGGTCACCTGCTTGGTGTTCCCAGAGCACCAGTGCTTCCTGCCTCTCCTTGCCTAGGGTGAGCTCTGGCTCCCGGTGCCTGCTCCTGAGGTAGGTAGGTGGGGAAGTGCCAGGACCAGGTCTTACCATTGGGGGTGGGCACAAGGGTTCCCAGGGACCACCCAAAAGTGTGCAGCAAACAGTTTCTCATAGGATCTGAGGGTCTAAGCCCCTTCCCCTACCTCATCCATTCTCTTAACACCTTTATTGCCTTGCCTCTGTCAAAAGATAAATGTATAACAAACTTAATTTAGCAGTCTCTTCTTGTTTACTTCGTGTTGTGGTACTGGGAATTGAACCCAGAGGTAATCTACTTCCGAACTATGCCCCCAACCGTATTTTATTGTTCATTTTTGTGTGTGTGTGGGTCTGGGGATGGAACCCAGGGGCATTCGACCTCTGAGATCCACCCCCTGCCCTATTCTTTTTTTCATTCTTTATTTTGAGACAGGGTCTCACTAAGTTGCAGAGGGCCTCACTAAGTAGCTGAGGCTGTCTGCGAACTGTGATCCTCCAGTCTCAGCCTCCCAAATGCTGGGATTACAAGTATGTGCCACCATGCCCGGCTTATTCTTTATTTTGAAACAGGGTCTCACTATGTTACGGAGGGCCTCACTAAGTAGCTGAGGTTGTCCATAAACCGAAATCCTCTGGTCTCAGCCTCCCAAATGCTGGGATTACAAGCATGCACCACCATGCCTGACTTATTGTTCATTTTGAAACAGATTCTCACCAAGTTGCTGAGGCTGACCACCATCAGCTTCCCAAGTTCTGAGATTATAGACATGTGCTACCATGCCCAGCTAGTTTAGAGATCTTATTTGAGATTGTATAGTCAGACAACACATCATCCTATAAAATGAAATAAGTGTGCCAGTGAGCTGAGTAAAAGAGGTTATTTATTTATTTGTTTATTTATTTATTTTTGTGGTACTGGGGATGGAACACAGGGCATTTTACTTCTGAGCTATACCCCCAGCTCTATTTTATTTTTTTATTTTGAAACAGGTTCTCACTAAGCTGTAGAGGGCCTACAAGGTTGTTGAGGCTGTCCATAAACCTGTGATCCTCCTGTCTCAGCCTCCCAAGTACTGGGATTACAAGTGTGTTCCACCACACCTGGCTGAAGAGGTTAATTCTATAGACAGAGAAAGGCTGAAGAAAACAGAAACAGAACAAAAAGTGGATTGGCCATTTCAAAGTTACTTTTCTTTTAAGGTGGGGAAGGAGACAAAACAAGAGAAAAAGAACTGATTAATTAACAGACTGCTTCAGGTTACTTTTTGGAGTGAGGATGGAAGTAGAGGGAACTTTATTATCATGCTAATTAAAATTGGCCTGTCTGGGAAATTGGGAAATGTGATGGTTTTGGAGGGGTCAGATAAAAATTGAGTTTGGGTTTGGTTTTTATTTTTAGTCTGGTCTGTTGGCACCCAGAGCCGGGCTTAGTCCAAAACAATGTCTCCTCTAAGTTCTCCTTGTCCCCATTTTACAAGTAAAATCTTTAACACACCTCATCCCTGCCTCAGTTTCCCCATTCTTTGACAGAGCTTTCTGGGCTCACTAACCAAACCAACTACTTGCCCTCAAATCCTTTTTTTTTTGTTGTTGTTTTGTTTTGTTTTTGGTCCCAAGGATTGAACCTAGGGGCTAGAGTAACCTAGGGGCTACACCTCAGCTCTATTTTATTTTTTAATTTTGAAATGGGTTTCACTAAGTTCCTTGGGTCTCACTAGGTGGCTCACGCTGCCCTTGTCCTGTGTCAGCTCCTAAGTTTTGGGATTACAAGTACATGCCACTGTGCCCAGCTTTGCCCTCAAATATTTGCCCCAACGTAACCACTCTTTTAAGGGCAGAATCAAGCTAATGCAGAGAAGTCTGGAGAGCCTGTCTTTGGCATGAAAATGTAAATAGTACTAGCGGACAATGGACATTTCTCCATAAATCTAGTTACTGTGTGACAGTAGAAATTATAAATAACTTACATCTTTTGACAGATCCCTCTGTGCCAAGCGTGATTCTAAGGGTCTCCTCAACACCTCATAATGCCAGCTTTAGAAGTCAGTGCTGTTAGGATCCCCTCCCCCCTTTTTTTTTTACAGATGAGGACATGGAGGCTCTGGGATTTGCCCAAGGCCACATAACTTGTAAGTGCCCAAGCTGGGATTTGATGTCAACAATTCCATTCTAGAACCTACCATCTCAAGTACTCCCTGCATTTTTCAAACTATTTATTGCCAAATAAGCAAAGAACCACAGAGCTTGGCATTCTTTGCATTATTTGGAGAGGCCCATCTCAGGTATTGCTGAGAGACAGATGCGGATGGTAAGAAGAGTGTAAGCCTGCTGTGTGTGCACACACCTGTAATCCTGGTACTGAGAGGCTGAGAAAGGAGAATTGCAGATTCAAGGTTAGCCTCAGTAACTTAAAAAAAAAAAAAAAAGGAGAACTAGGAGTATAGTTCAGAAGTAAAATGCCCCTGGGTTCAATCCCCGTCCCCAAAAAAAGTATGTCGAGTGTGGTGGCACATGCCTGTAATCCCAGTACTGGAGAGGCTGAGACAGGAGGATCACAGGATCGAGGACAGCTCAGAAAATAGTGAGATTCTGTTATGAAATAAAAAGTAAAATAAGGCTTGAGGTATAGCTCAGGGTAGAATGCCCCTGGGTTCAATCCCCAGCACCACTGTCAGAAAAAAAAGAAAGAAAGAAAGAAAAAAATCCTGTAAACTTGAGAATTCAAGGCCTGCATTCAAAACCACATGCTACAGAACTTGGAAGACTCCTCAGAAACTTAGCAAGACTTGCAGCCACCTCAACAAACCCTGCTTCAAAACAAAAATAAAAAGGGCTGGGAGGGTAGCCCAAGGGTAGAATGCCCTGGGTTTAACCCCCAGTACCGCACAAAACAAAACAACAGAAACCACCACATACCATCTCTACTCTCTAACCAAATGACCCTGGGCTAATGGCTTCTCTTCTCTTGGATTAAACCTTATTCGTGCCGGGCGTGGTGGCACACGCTTGTAGTCCCTGCGCTTGGGAGGCAGAGACAGGAGGATCGCGCAGGTTCGAAGCCAGCCGCGCGCGCTGGCTTAGGAGACCCTGTTTCCAAATAAAAATGTAAAAATAGGTCTGGGAGTGTAGCCTGGAGGTAGAAGGGCTTCCAGGAACCCCAGTACCACCACTAATAATAATAATAATAATAATAATAATAATAATAATAATAATAATATTAAAAAAATAAACCTTATTCGTAACACAGGGTGGTGGCCAGGTGGTGGAGAATGGTGTGAGTCCTGGGGCTTTGATGAGGTGCACACAGAGGGGAGCTTACAGAGCCCTTGGCAACCTCTAAACATGATGATTTTGTTTGCTCTGCCATCTACCACGGGCTCCCAACTCCTCCTCGGCAGAACGCCAGCCCTTCCTCCTCTTCTCCAGGCCCGAGACCTCTCACCTGCTGCTTCCTTGAAAGAGTTAGATGTGTAGGTGTATATGTGTGTTAATACGATTCAGGTTGGCATGGTGTAGGTAGTGTATGTTGACAGAACTTTGGATTCTGATAGACAGGGCTTTGAATCCCAGCTCTACTCTTCCTACCTTCGGAAAAAAACAAAGGGAAACCCTGGGCAGGTCATGTAAAATCTCCAGGCTTCAGTTTTCTCCTCTGTAAAATGGGGACAATAAAACTGGACCATGGTAGCTGGGCGTGGTGGCGCATACTTGTGATTCCAGTGCTTGGGAGGCTGAGAAAGGAGGATCCGGGTTCGGGAGCAGCCTCAGCTACTTAGTGAGGGCCTCTGCAGCTTAGTGAGAACCTGTTTCAAAATAAAGAATAAAATCAGACTGGGGGTGTAACTCAGAGGTAATATGCCCCTGGGTTCAAGCTGCAGTTCTGCAAAACAAAACAAAACAAAACAAAACAGACCATGGTACAAGTTAAGACAATACACACAAGTCTTTAGCACAGCCCAGTACACATCTGTGCTCAGAATATGGCCATTCAGTAACTATTACTGATTTTTTGAGAGAAAAATAGCCCTACCCAAAGACAGAAAAAGAGTTCACTGATTTTACATGATGTAAGAAGAGGCGTATCAGTTGTCTCCATCCACTCAGGAGGATGTGGGAAAGCCTCGTCTGTCATGGTATTCTTATTTACATTCAAGTTCCACACATCTTTCCAGAGAAAGGGATAGAGGGTTGGGAGAGGAGATGGTTCTAGAAGCCATCAGCGATGGTAACACAGAATGTGTCATCTACAGCAGTGAGCGCACTCTCAGCGCCTTGAACCTAAACAATATAAACAAAAGCCTTTGCTTCAGCTTTGCTTCCTCCTCCCAAACCAAACCCAAACCGTGTGTGTGTGTGTGTGTGTGTGTGTGTGTGTGTGTGTGTGTGTGTGTGTGTGTGTGTGTTGGGGAGGCCGGTGTCCTGAATTGGACAAGAGACAGCAAGGCTAGTTCGAGCACTCTGGGCAGCCAGCAGTGGAATTTGAAAGCAGCTAGGCAGAGACGTTATTGAGCAAGGCAGGAAAGAGTGATGGAAGCCTCCCCTCCCTCGGCCCCTCCCGCCCGGCCCCAGAGGCTTCTGGGAGGGAGCCCACTGGGTCTCCCCGACTCCCTGAGAGCCTCAGCGCTTAGGAGGGGTGAGCTGCTTCCCGGGAGCTCAGCGCTGGTTGACTTGTCACCGTGCAAAGGCAGGCAGAGAGGCCTGACATTTTTCCAACCCCTGAAAGTGAAAGAAGAAAAGGTTCTTTTCTTTCAGGGCCACATCCTGAATGACAGGGGTCAGTGTCTGTAACCGATCCTTGTGGGCGCAGGCTTCTAATTATTTCCTGGATAACCTGTTATCTATTATCCATCAGGCTGCTTGCCAGAATAGGCTAATGTCTTTAGAGTTCCTGGTCTGGATTCTGAGGAGGTTTTGTTTTGTTTTTTTGTTTTTAAAGGGGAAGTGGGAGCCAAGGGCCAGTGTGAGCTGCCATTAGCAGGAGGGCGGGTCTCCCCTCTGCGTTGCCTGTGGAGGAGGAGAGCCAGTGCCTCCGACCTGAGCCTCTGTGGCAACTGACTGCCTCCTCTTCTCTCTCGTTGCTCTGTGCCTCACACTCTTCTGGGAGGCTTGGCTTTATCAGAACCTTCTGGAAAAGCTGCTGAGAAAGATGTGTTTTTCTGGGCTCTGGTCATTTGCTTGAGAACAAGGCAGCTCTTCAAGTCATCTTTTGTTTGGGGAAGGGAAGGAGTCTGAATTCAATAGTCCTGTTCTTCTGTGGGGCAGGAGCCAAATGGCCGCCTCCCAGGTGAGCTCCATATCACCCACCAGAGTATCCACCCTGGCCTGTATATTTGTACTAAGGTAGGAGGAAGTGTCAGCAAGGGGAGGGGTATGTCATCATCGTCTTCTTCTTCTTCTTCTTCTTCTTCTTCTTCTTCTTCTTCTTCTTCTCTTCTTTTTTTCCTCCTCCTCTTCTTCCTCTTCCTCCTCCTTTTATTAAAAAATCAAGTCTAGCACATGTTTATCATTTTAAAAATAAGAAACTCCAGAAAAACAAAAAACAAAGCAAAACAAAAACAAAACCCCCAAACCAAAAATCCCCAAGCATTCAAAAGTTAATTTCTCAGAGATAACCACGTGTTGGTGTAGCTTCCACTTTTATTTCATATGCTAATTTAGCCTATCTATGAAAAACTTTTGATTAAAAAAAATAAAATGGTGACTTTTTTGTGTGTGGTACTGGAGGTGGAACCCAGGGGCTTTCTACCTCCAGGGTATACTCCCAGACCTATGTTATACTTTATTTGGAAACAGGGTCTCACTAAGTTGCTGAGAGCCTCACCAAGTAGCTGAGGCTGGCTTTGAACCTGTGCGATCCTCCTGTCTCCGCCTCTCAAGTGCGGGGATTACAAGCGTGTGCCACCATGCCCGGCTACAATGGTGACTTCTAATTTTGTTTGGAGGTATAGAGGAGTAACGTGTCCTTTATTTATTTTATTTTATTTTATTTTATTTGGTGGTACTGGGGTTCCTGGAAGCCCTTCTACCTCCGGGCTACACTCCCAGACCTATTTTTTTAAATATTTTTATTTGGAAACAGGGTCTCCTAAGCCAGGGGCGTGGCTGGCTTCGAACCTTGGAGATCTTCCTGTCTCCGCCTCCCAAGCTCAGGGATTACAAGCGTGCGCCACCATGCCCAGCTGTAACGTGTCCTTTAGCATTTAGGATTTGCAATTATCTCTCTGAAATCCTCAAGAGGGTCTAGTTGTATGAAGCGAAGAGGGAACAGGGCTCAAAGTCCAGCGGAGGTTAAAATCCAGGAATTTTTGTTTTAAAATATTTATTTTTAATAATGTGCATATGGAGGAAGAGGGGTTAGGTGAAGCTGCCCAGGAAGAGAGAAAGAGTGTATGTAAATTCAACTGATCAAAAAGCAAGCAGGCAGACATTGGACCAGCCCTCCCATGGTAAACATCTAGAAAATTAGACAGTGTGAAACAACTGTCTTTGCACATTTCAAACATTTGCTGAGAGAAAAAGACACAAATGCATTGATCCCTTGCCGGCTCCAGCTCTCTGCCTAGAGACAT